>NC_069500.1:857270156-857357383 GCF_027579735.1 Bombina bombina
GAGAACTGAAAAGAACTCATCAAGATGTTCACGTGTACCTTCCCAAACAAATAGTACATCATCGATGTATCTTATCCATAGAGGTATATGGTCTGTGTATTTCTCCATGCCTTCAGAAAAAACAAAGTTCTTGCGGTTGAGGAGAAATTGTTCTGATGTCTCTATATATGAAAATGAAAGTAAACTTCTTACAACCAGGCTACTACAAAGAGGCTACAGCAATAGGGCCATCAAACAGGCAAAATTCAAAGCTCTGAAAACATCCAGAGACACTTTATTGTGTCCTAGAATCAAAGACAATTCCACCACCATTCCTAGACTGATCACTACATACAATCCGCAGATGCAAAGTGTGATTAAGATACTCAATGAGAACTGGCATATCCTCACCAGTGACCCTGAGCTTAAAGATACATTAGGAGCGAGAGTACAAATAGGCTATAAGAGACCGAGAAATCTAAAAGATCAACTGGTACAGAGTCATTATATACACACTCCAAAAAAAAGTGATACTGACCCTGGCATGTACCCATGTGGTACATGTTCTGTCTGTCCTCATGTTAGGAAAATCAAAGAAATTCAGGACAAATATGGGAAAAGCCAAAAACTTAAACACCACTTCACATGCAGATCCCTGGGAGTTATTTATATCATCTATTGTGTATGTGAGAAAGCCTATGTAGGCATGACGACCAGAGAGGCAAGGGTCAGAATTTTGGAACATAAAAACAATATCAAGAACGCAGAAAAAGACCTACAAAAAGGCAAAAAGATTACAAGTGTAGCAAAACATTTCTTACTTAAACATCAAGGATCAAGCAGCCATTTAAAATTTTCTGTTCTGCAGAAAGTCTCCCTTGGCATTAGAGGAGGCAATTTAGAAAATTCATTATTAAAAGCAGAATGCCGTTGGATACATCTACTCAATACTGTACATCCACACGGATTAAATGAATTCAACAATTACAATGTTTACCTATAATAAGTCTTAATTTTAAAAGATCTTCCCTTTTCACACCATTTTAATATTAAGTTAACAAAAACACAGTCTATGTACACAGTAGCTTTTCACTAACCCTTATGAGCGTTGAATATATGTTTTACACTTAGGCAAAAATTGTCTATACATAAATTATCACTTTTCAGCTATTACCACCTCCCCCATTAATTCTCTACAATTATTAATTAATATTTTTTTTTTCCACTGTAGTGCAGAAAGACTTTTCACTTCTATACATGTTTGGAACACTTGATTCAATATATTTCATGTGGAATTTATTTATCCACGCACATTCCCCTTCTCTCTCACACTTTTTGTGAGCATCACATTCTTTCATTATTTATGTATGTCCTCTGTTCACATTTCATCACCATACTGTATTTCACTTACACTATCTAGTCCCTAGAATCTTATTTATTTACTTATTTATTTATTTTTTTGTGGATATAGTTTTCCTGTATATTTGATTAATAATCAATCTGAGTACAACTATCATGTATGGTATTTAAAATACGGCACTTTAATGAAAACTTTCTTAAACTGTGAACTTTCAGTTTGATCAGAGAACAGTAATATGGTGTCCGTAATATTGGACTACTATTGAATGACAACCAATATTTTAACTTGTTAGAATTTTTTATTGAGTGTCTATCCCAGTATCGATATAAATAAAGTTTCATAAATCCATCTACGGTATAATGTAAAACCAGGTGATATAGATGATTTAGATACTATATCTAGGTAATGACCAGCAGCTTTCCACTAATACAATGGATCACTAACAGAGACATCATTCACAAGTAATACATATCGCAGTAATGAATAAAGCGCACTCAATATTTTATATCTCGTTCTTGATGTTTGACTATGTACCGGATAGATACATTCAACTCTTGCTCTTTCAAATGACTTTCTGACAAATTTAGCTCGTAAATGATAACTTATCAGCTCTTTAAGTAAATGTGCCGTTTTGAACTTCCATGTGTCACACTGCAAGGATTGACCAATGAGAAGTCACATAGCGGTATTCCGTTGAACCAATCAAAACACGGAGGCGGGTTTTTGATTCCAACATAACCCGCTCTGTCCGGCCGGCGCGTACCCCTCTGAGGAAGCGTAATGTGAAACGCGCGTCAGGGGCACGAACACGGGGTTACTGAACCCCCAATTTTTAATTTGCTGACTCAGTGCTAGCACTCTTGATATTATTCCAATATTCATAGACAGTTAAAAGTAATCAGGTCTCCGCTATAGAAGAGACCTTTTTATAGCTTAGTCCTCATTCACGTCTAATGTAGACGATTTAACTTGGTGGCTGTTTGTAATGGGATATCTCTAAGTATTTCAGTGGTAATTTTCTGGCCGATAATAGGGGTCAGATTTCTAAAACTCATAAATTTACGGTAATAAGCAGACTAACTGCACAGCATTCAAACTGGCTGATTAAGCACTATGGTGTGATGTGTTATAATTGCTGACACGCTTGTTAGTTTGCAGCAAACAATAGCGACTTATATTAATTAAAAAGCAGGCTATCTGCACCACATTCAAACTAGCTTATCAAGCACTACTATTGGATGTGGTAAAATTACGACAAGGTCTGTTAGTTTGTAGCAAACAATATCGGTCTATGCTAATTTGTTCAAATATATTCACCCTGAATACCAGGTCACAAATACCACGGCAAACAGCTATATTGTGGCTCAATAAGAGGCACTCAACATATTTTGTCTCTTTAATCCAGGCTTATATTTTATATCTATGGGGCCTATATATTGACCACTTGAACTATTACTAGCAATAGTATCGTTAACAATAATCTCAGTGCAACTCTCACTCAGTTTAGGACTCAAACACGCAGATATTTAAGGCTGTGCTTGGGTTGGCTAATTCATGCCCTAATACCCAGCACTTCAGACTATACAGTGTTTTTGCCTATCCTAATAGTGTAGACTCGCCTTAAAGGAGGACTAACCAATACAGCAATTATTTTTTCTTGCTGTCTATAATCTATTATATACTAACAGGGTTCAATATTGCAACACTATAAATAGTTTAGATTCCCTGCTAGTTACTATAATTTGAATACGGGAGTGCTATCTGATATACCAATAATATTATCTGAGTTCCAGCTAGTTTTAATAGTATGTGTGTGTGTGCATGTGTATGAGTCCAGCCGGACTTTCAATATATTTTTTCACTAATAAAGTTATTTAGTATAAATGTGAATGATCGGATGATTTTGATACTTACTTATTCTTTATGTGTCTGACCTTTATCTACAGTGGGTACAGTTATTACACAATCCAGCAACCTGCAATCTTTCTCTTTGTGTGTTGCAAATCTCTCTTGCACACATATTTGTACATTTCTATGTATATTATTGCATTAGGTTCTGGGATTCTGGGACTATAAGTATTATACAAAGTGATTCAGTCCTTGAATATAAGAATTTCAACCCACTTCATTTCCCTCGCCACCCCCAGTTAACGATTAAATGAGATATCTTTGTATAATCCTTGCACCACTGTTTCAGCATACAGAGCTGAAGAGGTCGCATGTGAAAATGAGCAAAGGGGAACACGTCCAATGCAGCAGTCATAAGAACCTAGAATTTCCATGCATAAGGCTACCGAAGGGAATGATTGAGACTGAAGGTTTCGATAAGCTGAAACCAAATTCAGACGTCTCTTGTCCGACAGAGACAGAGTCATGGACACTGAATCTATCTGGAAACCTAAAAAAAGGTTACTCTTGTCTGAGGAATCAACAAACTGATTGGTTAATTGATCCTCCAACCATGTTCTTGAAGAAACAACACTCATAAAAAGCTGGAAAGGATCTTTCCAATGAAAATGAGCAAAGGGAATTGAATCCAATGCTGTTAAAACTTCTATGCATATATAGCAACTGAAGGAAAAAATAGAGACTAAAGGTACCGACAGACGGAACCCAATACAAATTGTCCCTTGTCCGATAGAGACAAAGACAGTTACATAAACCATCTGGAAACCTAAAAAAGGTGACCCTTACGTGAGGAATCAAGAACTTTTGAAAAAAAGATCCTCTAACTATGTCCTGAAGAGCAAGTGAATCATATGAGATTCCGCATCCTCAGGAAATAATCTGAATGAAAACAGAAAAATGAAAAATATGCATTTATTGTATCTAATGAAAACAAATAATGCTATCAGTGACCATAAAAAAGCAGAATAGTTTGAATAAAACTCCAAAACCCAGTTCCTAAAAAAGGAACTGGAAGAAATACCCCAGAAGATTCCAGGTCTGAGCAGCGCTTGAACCCCATGGGTGCCCAGCCATGCTACAACAGTATCCAAAATATATAGGACAGAAACACACTTAAAGAAAGTGTTAGCCTTACTGGAATAAAATCAAAGAAATTTGGACAAAATAGAACCAAATAAATTTCAAAGAAGTCTTAACCTGCCCCTTACCAGCCAAGCTGGAATACGGCACGTACATCGCAATATTAGGGAGCTGATTTCGAACCCCAATTATAAACATGTTACTTGGGAAAGAACTCAGGAATTCGTTCCTTAATAAGAACAACCAAACTAGTATAAGCTTAAAGTTTTAGTCTTAGAACTCAATCTTGAAGCCCATAGTAACAGTTAAGAATTGAATCCAATTATAAAACAAATAATTGATTATCTTAGAACAAAAGAAATATGGATTTTTTTTTTTTTGATTTTTTTTTTAAATCACAAAATTCTTCTAGCTAAAATAGCTAAAGACATAGATTAACCCTCATTTGCGAATATATTCAATAAAATGAAGACACAAATGAAATCATTAGCATGATAGTCCAGTTTAAAGGACCAGTCAAAACAGAGGACTTGCAAAATGCAAAACAACAAGACAAATGCAACAGCACCTAGTCTAGTAAATGTTGTCCCTTTAACAATGCTAAAATAAATCATAATCTGATACTTGATCTTAAAGTAAACAGAAAAAATGAAGCAATTGCAATATCACAGGACCAAGAAAAGTACCTGAAACTAAATAATTTTCCATAAATAAGATACAACTATATAAAGGAAAATAAATTTTATTTTGCTATAGAAACAATAGCATAATTAGTAGGAGTAGAGATAGCCCCAATAAATTGGAGAACCCTCCAAATTGAATTTAACTGCTGGCAAAGAATATAGTTTAAAAATAAAAGAAAATTCTCAGCCTATTCCATTCCCTAGTATGGGGAATTGGAAAGAAAACCTCTGAAATCACAGAAGAAAAAAAGGCAGAAATAGTGTCAGCTAGTCTTAAAGAACTAGTTACCTTAATATCCAAAATAATCAACACCTCTTCAACAAAGAACAAATGTACTTTAATAAAAAAATTATAAAAAAGTAGATTTGTTAGTGTCAATATCTGATGAAGAGAATTTCTGAAAGAGAAAAAAACATCATCAGAGAAGGATAAATCAGTATGTTGTTGGTCATTTGAAACTTCAATAATTAAAAAAGAAGTGAAAAAGACCTAAAAATTGTATTAGAAGGCACGAAGTCAGACAAAGCCTTAATCAGAAAAAATATTTCTTATAAATCTTCTAAACATTTCTTGTACTTAAGAATGGAAATGTATAAAGCATAAATACTAATGGAATCTGCATGTAAAAGTATATCATAATAACTTATTACAAACCATAGCTAAAGATAAACATTTATAACATTTAAAATAAATGAACTTAGCTTTGGTAGAACTGAAACTCAGTTAAGCATTTTTCCAGAAGTGGCTTCTGACTCAGGGTCACTCGTAGACATCTTGCAATATGTAATAGAAAAAACAACATATAAAGCAAAATTGATCAAATTCCTTAAATGACAGTTTCAGGAATGGGAAAAAATGCTAGTGAACAAGCTTCTAGCAACCAGAAGCAATAATTAATGAGACTTAAATAATGTGGAGACAATAGTGACGCCCATATTTTTTAGCGCCAAAAAAGACACCCACATTATTTGGCGCCCAAAAATGACGCCACATCCGGAACGCCGACACTTTTGGCGCAAAAAACGTCAAAAAAATGACGCAACTTCCGGCGACACGTATGACGCCGGAAACAGAAAAAAAATTTGCGCCAAAAAAGTCTGCGCCAAGAATGACGCAATAAAATGAAGCATTTTCAGCCCCCGCGAGCCTAATAGCCCACAGGGAAAAAGTCAAATTTTAAGGTAAGAAAAAAATGATTAATTCATATGCATTATCCCAAATATGAAACTGACTGTCTGAAATAAGGAACGTTGAACATCCTGAGTCAAGGCAAATAAATGTTTGAACACATATATTTAGAACTTTATATAAAAGTGCCCAACCATAGCTTAGAGTGTCACAGAAAATAAGACTTACTTACCCCAGGACACTCATCTACATGTAGTAGAAAGCCAAACCAGTACTGAAACGAGAATCAGTAGAGGTAATGGTATATATAAGAGTATATCGTCGATCTGAAAAGGGAGGTAAGAGATGAATCTCTACGACCGATAACAGAGAACCTATGAAATAGACCCCGTAGAAGGAGATCATTGAATTCAAACAGGCAATACTCTCCTCACATCCCTCTGACATTCACTGCACGCTGAGAGGAAAACCGGGCTCCAACCTGCTGCGGAGCGCATATCAACGTAGAATCTAGCACAAACTTACTTCACCACCTCCATAGGAGGCAAAGTTTGTAAAACTGATTTGTGGGTGTGGTGAGGGGTGTATTTATAGGCATTTGAGGTTTGGGAAACTTTGCCCCTCCTGGTAGGAATGTATATCCCATACGTCACTAGCTCATGGACTCTTGCTAATTACATGAAAGAAAATGTGATTATTACAACTGTTATTTAATCTATTAAAAATTTGAATTTATCTCCCATATATATATATTCAATACATTCTGAGGGATACATTTAAAATGTTATCAGTTGTATTTTCAGTTTCAAAGTTACATTGTAACGTGCTTTTGCTGTGTGTTATGTTGGTGCATGGGAAACTCCACAGGAGATAATTTACACATGGTCGTTAAGTTACAGTTCCTTTGGAAGATGTTTGTATCTTCAAACATCTTCCCAGACGGAGCGGCTCCTTACCTTGGCAGGAAACCCATATATGGGCATGTATCCTGATCTAGTCACCATGTGTATCTTTGTTTGAAAAAGATCTAATCTCATCAAGTGGTGAAGTGAAGAAAAAAAAATGTTTTGAAGTTTGTATTCCCAGCTAGGGAGCAAATGCTGTCTTTTCTTGGGACATCCTTTCTGTATTTGAGTCTTCAGATGTGTATTCAAATCATGTGGGTTTGGAGTCAATTCCGGACATCACAATTGCAACCTTATTTTAATAATATCTGATAAAAATATGGCTTCATTCATAAACGCTTTCTCCTGTCCTGTTTACATATATATGTTATTTACTTGTACCATGACAACTGCAAAGGGAAATACACATATACCTGACTCATGGCAAATATAAGTAAAAAGGAAATTTATGCTTACCTGATCAATTGATTTCTTACGATATGACGAGTCCACAGATTTCATCCTTACTTGTGGGATATTAACCTCCTGCTAACAGGAAGTGGCAAAGAGCACCACAGCAGAGCTGTATATATAGCCCCTCCCTTCCCCTCCACCCTCAGTCATTCGGCCGAAGGTATAGGAAGAGAAAAGGAAAGGCTAAAAGGTGCAGAGGTGACTGAAGTTTACAAAAAATATAAAGAAAAACGGTTTTAAAAAGAACAGGGTGGGCCGTGGACTCTAAATTTACTTTTCTTTTACAAAGATATGACGAGTCAACGGATTTCATCCTTACTTGTGGGAAACCAATTCCAAAGCAAAAAGACACGGATAAAAGGGAGAGACAAGACAGGAACCTAAACAGAAGGCACCACTGCTTGAAGAACCTCTCCCCCAAAAATAGCCCCAGAAGAAGCAAAAGTATCAAATTTGGAAAATTTGGAAAAAGTGTGAAGGGACGACCAAGTCGCAGCCTTACAAATCTGTTCAACAGATGCATAATTTTTAAAAGCCCACGTGGAAGCCACAGCCCTAGTAGAATGAGCCGTAATTCTTTCAGGAGGCTGCTATCCAGCAGTCTCATATGCCAGGCGGATGATACTTCTCAGCCAAAAATAAAGAGGTAGCCGTAGCTTTCTGACCCCTACGCTTTCCAGAATAAACAATGAATAATGAAGATGATTGACGGAAATCCTTAGTTGCCTGTAAGTAAAACTTCAAGGCACGGACCACATCCAAATTATGCAACATACGCTCCTTCTTAGAAGAAGGATTAAGACACAAGGAAGGAACAACAATTTCCTGATTAATATTTTTATTTGAAACAACCTTAGGAAGGAATCCAGGTTTGGTACGTAACACCACCTTATCAGAATGAAAAATGAGATAAGGAGAATCACACTGTAGTGCTGAAAGCTCAGAAACTCTTCAAGCAGAAGAAATAGCAACTAAAAACAGAACTTTCCAAGATAACAATTTTATATCTATGGAATGCATGGGTTCAAACGGAACCCCTTGAAGAACTAAATTCAAACTCCAGGGAGGAGTAATGGTTCTAACTACAGGCTTAATTCTAGAGCCTGACAAAAAGACTGAACATCTGGCACATTTGCCAAACGTTTGTGAAAAAGAATTGACAAAGCAGAAATTTGTCCCTTTAAGGAACTTGCTGATAACCCTTTCTCCAATCCTTCTTGGAGAAAAGACAGAATCCTAGGAATCCTAGTTTTACTCCATGAGTAACCCTTGGATTCACACCAATAAAGATATTTACGCCATATCTTATGATAGATTTTTCTAGTGACAGGCTTTCTAGCCTGTATCAAAGTATTGATGATCGAATCAGAGAATCATCGCTTCGATAAAATCAAGCGTTCAATCGCCACGCAGTCAGCTGCAGAGAAATTAGATTTGGATGTTGAAAAGGACCTTGAATGAGAAGGTCCTGTCTCAATGGAAGTTTCCATGGTGGCAGAGAGGACATGACCACTAAATCCGCAAACCAAGTCCTGCGTGGCCACGCAGGTGCTATCAGGATCACTGAAGCTCTCTCCTGTTTGATTTGAGTAATCACGCTTGGGAGGAGAGGAAACGGTGGAAACACATAAGCTAGGCTGAACAACCAAGGCACTGCCAAGGCATCTATCAGTTCGGCCTGAGGATCCCTTGACCGGGATCTGTATCTTGGAAGCTTGGCATTCTGTCGAGATGCCATCAGATCCAATTTCGGTCTGCCCCATCTGAGAATCAATGAGGCAAATACCTCCGTGTGAAGTTCCCACTCCCCCGGATGAAAAATTTGTCGACTTAGAAAATCCGCTTCCCAGTTCTCTACTCCTGGGATATAGATCGCTGACAGATGACAAGAGCGGGCCTCCGCCCAACGGATTATCTTGGATACTTCTATCATCGCTAAGGAACTCCTTGTTTCCCCCCCGATGTGGCCAACCCAATGATTGATATATGCCAGAGTCGTGATGTTGTTCGACTGGAATCTGATGAATCTGGCCGAAGCCAACTGAGGCCACGCCTGAAGCGCATTGAATATTGCTCTCCGTTCCCGAATATTGATTGGAAGCAGAGACTCCATCTGAGTCCAAACACCCTGAGCCTTGAAGGAATTCCAAACTGCACCACAGCCCAGAAGGCTGGCATCCGTTGTCACTATCACCCACGAGGGTCTGCGGAAACAAGTCCCCTGGGACAGATGATCCAGCGACAACCACCAAAGAAAAGTTTCTGGTCTCTTGATCCAGATTTATTTCAGGAAATAAATCTGCATAATCCCCATTCCACTGTCCGAGTATGCACAGTTGCAGTGATCTGAGATGAAAGCGAGCAAACGGAACGATGTCCATTGCTGCTACCATTAATCCAATTACCGCTATACACTGAGCCACTGATGGCCGAAGAATGGACTGAAGTGCTCGGCAAGTATTTAGAATCTTTGATTTTCTGACCTCTGTCAGAAATATTTTCATGGCTACCGAGTCTATCAGAGTTCCCAAGAAAGGAACCCTTGTCTGTGGAACAAGTGAACTCTTCTCTATGTTCACCTTCCAACCGTGAGTTCTCAGGAAAGACAACACTATATCCGTGTGAGATTTTGTCAGTTGATAAGTTGACGCCTGAATTAGAATATCGTCCAGATATGACGCCACTGCTATGCCTCGCGGTCTGAAAACCGCCAAAAGAGACCCTAGAACCTTTGTGAAGATTCTGGGTGCTGTGGCCAACCCGAAGGGAAGAGCCACAAACTGATAATGTTTGTCCAGAAAGGCAAACCTTAGAAACTGATGATGATCCTTGTGGATAGGAATATGAAGGTAAGTATCCTTCAAGTCCACGGTAGTCATATATTGACCCTCCTGGATCATTGGTAAAAATTTTCGTATAACAAAATTTGTTTAGACACTTGAGGTCTAAGATGGGTCTGAAAGTACTCTTTTTTGGGAACCACAAATAGATTTGAGTAAAACCCCTGTCCTTGTTCTGATTTTGGAACTGGACAAATTACTCCCATGGTAACAAGGTCTTTTACACAGCGTAAGAACGCCTCTCTTTTTATCTGGTCTGTAGATAATCTTGAAAGATGAAACCTCCCTCTTGGGAGAAAATCCTTGAAATCCAACTGATAACCGTGGGCCACTATTTCTAGTGCCCAGGGGTCCTGAACATCTCTTGCCCAAGCCTGGGAAAAGAGAGAAAGTCTGCCCCCTACTAGATCTGGTCCCGGATCGGGGCCACCCCTTCATGCTGTCTTAGTAGCAGCAGCGGGCTTCTTAGATTGTTTACCTTTATTCCAATTTTGGTTGGGTCTCCAGACTGACTTAGATTGGGTAAAATTCCCTTCCTGCTTTGTGGAGGAAGAGGAAGTAGAAGGTACTCCCTTAAAATTCCGAAAGGAACAAAAATTATTCTGTTTACCCCTCATCTTAACAGACTTATCCTGAGGTAGGGCATGGCCTTTACCTCCTGTAATGTCAGAAATGATCTCCTGCAATTCTGGCCCGAAAAGGGTCTTACCTTTAAAGCGAATAGCTAAAAGCTTATGTTTTGATGACACATCATCAGACCAAGATTTGAGCCACAACGCTCTACGCGCTAAAATAGCAAATCCTGCATTTTTCGCTGCTAATTTAGCAATTTGAAAAGCGGCATCAGTAATAAAAGAATTAGCTAACTTGAGAGCATTAATTCTATCCAAAATGTCATCAACCTTCAGGGACCAAAAAGCTGCTGCAGTAGTTACTGGAACAATGCAAACAGTAGGTTGTAAAAGAAAACCCTGATTAATAAAAAATTTCTTTAGGAGACCCTCTAATTTTTTTATCCATAGGGTCTTTGAAACCACAACTGTTCTCAATAGGTATAGTTGTACGCTTAGCCAGGGTAGATATAGCTCCCTCCACCTTAGGGACCGAATGGTGTCTGATGGGAGAAAATGGTATACCTGGTCTATCCCATTCCTTCTTAATTTAAGAAATTCTTTTAGGAACCGGAAAAACATCCGTATAAATAGGCACTTCTAAATATTTGTCCATCTTACACTATTTCTCTGGTGGTATCATAATAGGATCACAATCATCCAGAGTCGCTAAGACCTCCAGAAGCAACAGATGGAGGTGTTCAAGCTTAAATGTAAAGGACATAACGTCCGAATCTGTCTGAGGTAACACATTCTCCGAGTCTGAAATTTCTCCCTCAGACAGCAATTCCCTGACCCCCAACTCAGAACACTGTGAGGGTACATCAGAAATAGCTAATAAAGTATCAGAGGATTCAGTATTTACATTAATACATGACCTACTGCGTTTATCCTGCAACACTGATAATTTAGATAATACCTCTGTAAGGGTAGTTGACATAACTGCAGCCATCTCCTGCAGAGTAAAGGAATTAGACACACTAGAGGTACTTGACGTCGCTTGTGAGGGCGTTAAAGGTTGTGACACTTGGGGAGAATTGGATGGTAAAAACAAAAAGGAAAGTATAATGAGCGCAGGGTGAGACCATCAAACTCCTGAGACACCTAGGGGTCCCTATCATAGGTATAAGAAGAAAATATACAATATAAATGAACAGGAGCGCTGTAGCTGAAGGTGGATATAACAAATGAATAATTATATAAATAGTGATCCTATTAATATGCAAGACCTAATCGGTGTGCTTAAACAATATAAACTGGTGATACAAGGTGAACATAAGAAAAAACTTAGAGATCTATGTATACCATAGATCAGTGTTTTTCAACCAGTGTGCCGTGGCACACTAGTGTGCCGTGAGAGATCCTCAGGTGTGCCACGGCAGACTGACAACAGTGTGACATATTTTTTAAACTTTGCTTGTTTTTTATTCCCAGTGCAGGGGTAGTTTGTACGAGGCATGGCATAACGGCACAATACATACAGTATGTGTGTGTTTGTGTGTATGTGTATATATATATATATATATATATATATATATATATATATATGCTGTATTAGGCTACAATGTGTGATTTTTTTTTAAATTTTGGGATGGTGGTGTGCCACAGGATTTTTTAATGTAAAAAAGTGTGCCACGGCAAAAAAAAGGTTAAAAATCACTGCCATAGATATTACGCGAATACGAGGCGTAGAAGTTATAACACTAGTAATCAATAAAGTCGTTATTTTGGACTAAGCAGTGAAAAACAAAATTTATGCTTACCTGATAAATTTATTTCTCTTGTGGTGTATCCAGTCCACGGATTCATCCATTACTTGTGGGATACCAATACCAAAGCTTTAGGACATGGATGAAGGGAGGAACAAGGCAGGAACAAACTGAAGGCACCACTGCCTGTAAGACCTTTCTCCCAAAAATAGCCTCCGAAGAAGCAAAAGTATCAAATTTGTAGAATTTAGAAAAAGTATGAAGCGAAGACCAAGTCGCCGCCTTACAAATCTGTTCAACAGAAGCCTCATTTTTAAAGGCCCATGTGGAAGCCACTGTTCTAGTGGAATGAGCTGTAAATCTTACAGGAGGCTGCTGGCCAGCAGTCTCATAAGCTAAGCGGATTATACTTCTTAGCCAAAAAGAAAGAGAAATTGCTGAAGCCTTTTGGCCTTTCCTCTGTCCAGAGTAGACAACAAACAATGCAGATGTTTGACGAAAATCTTTAGTAGCTTGTAAATAAAACTTTAAAGCACGAACCACGTCAACATTGTGTAATAGACGTTCCTTCTTTGAAGAAGGATTAGGACACAGTGACGGAACAACAATCTCTTGATTGATATTCTTATTGGATACCACCTTAGGAAGAAACCCAGGTTTGGCACGCAAAACTACCTTATCTGCATGGAAGATCAGATAAGGGGAATCACACTGCAAAGCAGATAACTCTGAAACTCTTTGAGCCAAAGAGATAGCTACCAAGAACAGAACTTTCCAAGATAAAAGCTTGATATCTTTGGAATGCAGAGGTTCAAACGGAACCCCTTGAAGAACTTTAAGAACTAAATTTAAACTCCATGGCGGAGCAACAGGTTTAAACACAGGCTTGATTCTAACTAAAGCCTGACAAAATGCCTTAACGTCTGGAACATCCGCCAGACGCTTGTGCAAAAGAATAGACAGAGCAGAAATCTGTCCCTTTAAGGAACTAGCTGACAATCCCTTCTCCAATCCTTCTTGGAGAAAAGACAATATCCTGGGAATCCTGACTTTACTCCATCCCTTGGATTCACACCAATGAAGATATTTACACCATATCTTATGATAGATTTTCCTAGTGACAGGCTTTCGAGCCTGAATTAAGGTATCAATGACCGACTCGGAAAAACCACGTTTTGACAAAATCAAGCGTTCAATCTCCAAACAGTCAGACACAGAGAAATTAGATTTGGATGTTTGAAAGGACCTTGAAGTAGAAGGTCCTGCCTCAGCAGCAGAGTCCAAGGTGGAAATGAGGACATGTCCACCAGATCTGCGTACCAAGTCCTGCGTGGCCACGCAGGAGCTATCAAAATCACCGAAGCTCTCTACTGCTTGATCTTGGCAATCAGACGAGGGAGCAGAGGAAACAGTGGAAACACATAAGCCAGGTTGAAAGACCAAGGCGCTGCTAGAGCATCTATCAGCGCTGCCTTGGGATCCCTGGACCTGAACCCATAACAAGGAAGCTTGGCGTTCTGACGAGATGCCATGAGACCCAGTTCTGGTTTGCCCCAAAGTTGAATCAACTGTGCAAACACCTGCGGATGGAGCTCCCACTCCCCCGGATGAAAAGTCTGCCGACTTAGAAAATCCGCCTCCCAGTTCTCTACTCCTGGGATATAGATAGCTGATAGACGGCAAGAGTGAACCTCTGCCCATAGAATTATTTTTGAAACCTCCAACATTGCTAGGGAACTCCTTGTTCCCCCTTGATGGTTGATGTAAGCTACAGTCGTGATGTTGTCCGACTGAAATCTGATGAACCTGACCGCAGCTAGCTGAGGCCAAGCCTGAAGAGCATTGAATATCGCTCTTAGTTCCAGAATGTTTATTGGAAGGAGTGTCTCCTCCTGAGTCCACAAGCCCTGAGCCTTCAGGGAGTCCCAGACTGCACCCCAGAAGGCTGGCATCTGTCGTTACTATTGTCCAATCTGGCCTGCGAAAGGTCATACCCTTGGACAGATGGACCCGAGAAAACCACCAGAGAAGAGAATCCCTGGTCTCTTGATCCAGATTTAGTAGAGGGGACAAATCTGTGTAATCCCCATTCCACTGACTGAGCATGCAGAGTTGCAGCGGTCTGAGATGTAGGCGGGCAGACGGCACTATGTCCATTGCCGCTACCATTAAGCCGATTACTTCCATACACTGAGCCACTGAAGGGCGATAAGTAGAATAAAGAACACAGCAGGAATTTAGAAGTTTTGACAACCTGGCCTCTGTCAGGTAAATCTTCATTTCTACAAAATCTATCAGAGTTCCTAGGAAGGAAACTCTTGTGAGAGGGGATAGAGAACTTTTTTCTTCGTTCACTTTCCACCCATGCGACCTCAGAAATGCCAGAAAAATGTCCGTGTGAGACCTGGCAACTTGAAAAGTCAACGCCTGTATCAGAATGTCGTCTGAGTATGGGGCTACTGCTATAGCCCGTGACCTTAGGACCGCTAGAAGGGACCCTAGAACTTTTGTAAAGATTCTTGGTGCCGTGGCCAACCCGAAGGGAAGAGCCACAAACTGATAGTGCCTGTATTGACACTCCTGGATCATAGGAAGGATAGTTCAAATAGTCTCCATCTTGAAGGATGGGACTCTGAGAAATTTGTTTAAGATCTTGAGATCTAAGATTGGTCTGAATGTTCCCTCTTTCTTGGGAACAACAAACAGATTTGAATAAAAGCCCTGTCCCTGTTCCTCCTGCGGAACTGGGTGGATCACTCCCATAACTAGGAGGTCTTGAACACAATGTAAGAATGCTTCTCTCTTTATCTGGTTTGCAGATGAAAGTGAGAGATGAAATCTCCCTTTTGGGGGAGAGGTTTTGAATTCCAGAAGATAACCCTTGGACACAATTTCCAATGCCCAGGGATCCTGGACATCTCTTGCCCAAGCCTGGGCGAAGAGAGAGAGTCTGCCCCCTACTAGATCCGTTTCCAGATCGGGGGCTGCTCCTTCATGCTGTCTTAGAGGCAGCAGCAGGCTTCTTGGCCTGTTTCCCCTTGTTCCAAGCCTGGTTAGGTCTCCAGACCGGCTTAGACTGGGCAAAAGTTCCCTCTTGTTTTGTGTTAGAGGAAGTTGAAGCTGTGCCACTCTTGAAGTTTCGAAAGGGCCGAAAACTAGACTGTTTGGTCCTTAATTTGTTGGACCTGTCTTGAGGAAGGGCGTGACCTTTTCCTCCAGTGATGTCAGAAATGATCTCCTTCAGTCCAGGCCCGAATAGGATCTGTCCTTTGAAGGGAATGTTGAGAAGTTTAGACTTTGAAGTCATGTCAGCTGACCAGGATTTAAGCCATAGCGCCCTACGCGCCTGAATAGCAAAACCTGAATTTTTAGCCGTTAGCTTGGTTAAATGAACAACGGCGTCAGAAACAAATGAATTGGCTAGCTTAAGGGCCCTAAGCTTGTCAATAATATCTTCCAACTGGGTTTCAACCTGTAGAGCCTCCTCTAGGGACTCAAACCAGAAAGCCGCGGCAGCAGTGACTGGGGCAATGCATGCAAGAGGCTGGAGAATAAACAATAACAACTGTTCTCGACAGGGATAGTGGTACGCTTAGCTAGAGTAGAAACTGCTCCCTCCACCTTAGGGACCGTCTGCCATAAGTTCCGTGTAGCGGCGTATATAGGAAACATCTTTTTAAAAACAGGAGGGGGAGAGAATGGTACACCTGGTCTATCCCATTCCTTAGTAATAATTTCAGAAAACCTTTTAGGGATTGGAAAAACATCAGTGTAAGTAGGTACTGCATAGTATTTATCCAAGCTACATAATTTCTCTGGGACTACAATAGTGTCACAGTCGTCCAGAGTTGCTAAAACCTCCCTGAGCAATATGCGGAGGTGTTCAAGCTTAAATTTAAATGTAGACATATCAGAATCAGATTGAAGTATCTTCCCTGAATCAGAAAAATCACCCACAGATTGAAGCTCCCCTGCTTCAGCTTCATTATATTGTGAGGGTGTATCAGAGATGGCTACTAAAGCGTCAGAGAGCTCTGTATTTATTCTAGTCCCAGAGCTGTCTCGCTTTCCTTGCAATCCTGGCAGTTTAGATAATACCTTTGTAAGGGTATGATTCATAACTGCCGCTATGTCTTGCAAGGTATACGCAATGGGTGCGCTAGATGTACTTGGCGTCCCCTGAGTGGGATTTATAGGATCCGACACGTGGGGAGAGTTAGACGGCATAACTTTCTCCTTGTCAATTTCTTCTGGTGATAAATTTTTTAAAGCCAGAATATGGTCTTTGTAAATCAGTGCATTTGGTACACATTCTAAGAGGCGGTTCCACAATGGCTTCTAAACATAATGAACAATGAGTTTCCTCTATGTCAGACATGTTTAAACAGACTAGTAATGAGACCCGCAAGCTTGGAAAACACTTTAATAACTGTGAACAAGCAAAAAATAAAAACGGTAATGTGCCTTTAAGAGAAAAAAACAATAACAGAAACTTCTAAAACAGTGAAAAAAGCAGTAAATATTACGAAATTTTTACAGTGTGTATAATAGGCTGAAAGAGCATTGCACCCACTTGCAAATGGATGATTAACCCCTTAGTTTCAAAACCAGATAAAAAAATGATAAACATTTTTAAACAGTCACAACAAACTGCCACAGCTCTACTTTGGCCCTACCTGCCCATACAACGACTTTGGAAGGCACAAAAACTCCTTAGAGAGGTCCTATATGTTCAGGGGACTCCTTCAGGGAAGCTGGATGTCTCAAGCTGCAAAAACTAATGGAAAATAGGCCCCTCCCAACCTGTACTCACAGTGACAGGGCCTTAAAAAACTATCCCTAGGCAAAATCTAGTCAGCCATGTGGAAAAACTGGGCCCCAGAATAAAGTTTTATCACCAATATGAAATAAACGTTTATACACCTCAAGCAAACGTTATATCTATTCAATAATGTGAGTAAATAATAAAAAACATAATTTATGCTTACCTGATAAATTTATTTCTCTTGTAGTGTGTTCAGTCCACGGGTCATCCATTACTTATAGGATATATTCTCCTTCCCAACAGGAAGTTGCAAGAGGATCACCCAAGCAGAGCTGCTATATAGCTCATCCCCTCACATGTCATATCCAGTCATTCGACCGAAACAAGACAAGAAAGGAGAAACTATAGGGTGCAGTGGTGACTGGAGTTTTAATTAAAATTTAGATCTGCCTCAAAAAAGACAAGGCGGGCCGTGGACTGAACACACTACAAGAGAAATAAATTTATCAGGTAGGCATAAATTATGTTTTCTCTTGTTAAGTGTGTTCAGTCCACGGGTCATCCATTACTTATGGGATACCAAAACCAAAGCTAAAGTACACGGATGATGGGAGGGACAAGGCAGGAACTTTAAACAGAAGGAACCACTGCCTGTAGAACCTTTCTCCCAAAAACAGCCTCCGAAGAAGCAAAAGTGTCAAATCTGTAAAATTTTGAAAAGGTATGAAGTGAAGACCAAGTTGCAGCCTTGCAAATCTGTTCAACAGAGGCCTCATTCTTAAAGGCCCAGGTGGAAGCCACAGCTCTAGTGGAATGAGCTGTAATTCTTTCAGGGGGCTGCTGTCCAGCAGTCTCATAGGCTAAACGTATTATGCTACGAAGCCAAAAAGAGAGAGAGGTGGCCGAAGCCTTTTGACCTCTCCTCTGTCCAGAATAAACGACAAACAGGGAAGAAGTTTGCCGAAAATCTTTAGTTGCCTTTAAATAGAACTTCAGGGCACGGACTACGTCCAGATTATGCAAAAGTCGTTCCTTCTTTGAAGAAGGATTAGGACATAATGATGGAACAACAATCTCTTGATTGATATTCCTGTTAGAAACTACCTTAGGTAAGAACCCAGGTTTAGTACGCAGAACTACCTTGTCTGAATGGAAAATCAGATAAGGAGAATCACAATGTAAGGCAGATAACTCAGAGACTCTTCGAGCCGAGGAAATAGCCATCAAAAACAGAACTTTCCAAGATAACAGCTTAATATCAATGGAATGAAGGGGTTCAAACGGAACACCTTGGAGAACTTTAAGAACTAAGTTTAAGCTCCACGGCGGAGCAACAGTCTTAAACACAGGCTTAATCCTAGCTAAAGCCTGACAAAAAGCCTGAACGTCTGGAACTTCTGCCAGACGTTTGTGTAAAAGAATAGACAGAGCAGAAATCTGTCCCACGCAGTGAAATTAGGCTTGGATGGTTGAAAGGACCCTGAATTAGAAGGTCCTGCCTCAGAGGCAGAGACCATGGTGGACAGGACGACACGTCCACTAGGTCTGCATACCAGGTCCTGCGTGGCCACGCAGGCGCTATCAGAATCACCGATGCTCTCTCCTGTTTGATCTTGGCAATCAGTCGAGGCAGCAATGGAAACGGTGGAAACACATAAGCCATGTTGAAAACCCAAGGGGCTGCTAGTGCATCTATCAGCACCGCTCCCGGGTCCCTGGACCTGGATCCGTAACAAGGAAGCTTGGCGTTCTGGCGAGATGCCATGAGATCCAGTTCCGGTTCGCCCCAACGAAGAATCAGTTGAGCAAAGACCTCCGGGTGAAGTTCCCACTCCCCCGGATGAAAAGTCTGGCGACTTAGAAAGTCCGCCTCCCAGTTCTCCACGCCTGGGATGTAGATCGCTGACAGGTGGCAAGAGTGAGACTCTGCCCAGTGAATTATCTTCGAGACTTCTAATATCGATAGGGAACTCCTGGTTCCCCCTTGATGGTTGATGTAAGCCACAGTCGTGATGTTGTCCGACTGAAATCTGATGAACCTCAGTGTTGCTAACTGAGGCCAAGCTAGAAGAGCATTGAATATTGCTCTTAATTCCAGAATGTTTATTGGGTGGAGTTTCTCCTCCTGAGTCCACGATCCCTGAGCCTTCAGGGAGTTCCAGACTGCGCCCCAGCCTAGCATCTGTTGTTACAATCGTCCAATCTGGCCTGCGAAAGGTCATTCCTTTGGACAGATGGACCCGAGATAACCACCAGAGAAGAGAATCTCTGGCCTCCTGATCCAGATTTAGTAGAGGGGACAGATCTGAGTAATCCCCATTCCACTGACTTAGCATGCATAATTGCAGCGGTCTGAGATGTAGGCGCGCAAATGGCACTATGTCCATTGCCGCAACCATTAAGCCGATTACTTCCATGCACTGAGCTACTGATGGGCTTGGAATGGAAGACACAGCAAGCATTTAGAAGTTTTGATAACCTGGACTCCGTCAGGTAAATCTTCATCTCTACAGAATCTATAAGAGTCCCTAGAAAGGGAACCCTTGTGAGTGGTAATAGAGAACTCTTTTCCATGTTCACTTTCCACCCATGCGACCTCAGAAATGCTAGAACTATCTCTGTATGAGACTTTGTATTTTGAAAACTTGACGCTTGTATCAGAATGTCGTCTAGGTACGGAGCCACCGCTATGTCTTAGCACTGCCAGAAGCGAGCCCAGAACCTTTGTAAAAATTCTCGGGCCGTAGCTAACCCGAAGGGAAGAGCTACAAACTGGTAATGCCTGTCTAGAAAGGCAAATCTTAGGTACCGATAATGATCTTTATGAATCGGTATGTGAAGGTAGGCATCCTTTAAGTCCACTGTGGTCATATACTGACCTTCTTGGATCATGGGTAGGATGGTTCGAATAGTTTCCATTTTGAACGATAAGATCGTTAGGTCCAAGATTGGTCTGAAGGTTCCCTCTTTCTTGGGAACCACAAACAGATTTGAGTAAAAACCTTGCCCTTGTTCCGTCCGCGGAACTGGGTGGATCACTCCCATTATTAAGAGGTCTTGTACACAGCGTAGAAATGCCTCTTTCTTTATTAGGTTTGTTGATAACCTTGACAGGTGAAATCTCCCTTGTGGAGGAGAAGCTTTGAAGTCCAGAAGGTATCCCTGAGATATGATCTCCAACGTCCAGGGATCCTGGACATCTCTTGCCCAAGCCTGGGCAAAGAGAGAAAGTCTGCCCCCCACTAGATCCGTTTCCGGATAGAGGGCCCTTTCTTCATGCTGTCTTAGGGGCAGAAGTAGGCTTTCTGGCCTGCTTGCCCTTGTTCCAGGACTGGTTGCCTTTCCAACCCTGTCTGTAACGAGCAACAGTTCCTTCCTGTTTTGGAACGGAGGAAGTTGATGCTGCTCCTGCCTTGAAATTACGAAAGGCACGAAAATTAGACTGTTTGGCCTTTGATTTGGCCCTGTCCTGAGGAAGGGTGTGACCCTTACCTCCAGTAATGTCAGCAATAATTTATTTCAAGCCGGGCCCGAATAAGGTTTGCCCTTTGAAAGGAATATTAAGCAATTTAGATTTAGAAGTCACGTCTGCTGACCAGGATTTAAGCCATAGCGCTCTGCGCGCCTGGATGGCAAATCCGGAGTTCTTAGCCGTTAGTTTGGTTAAATGCACAACGGCATCCGAAACAAATGCATTAGCTAGCTTAAGTGCTTTAAGCTTGTTCATAATCTCATCCAATGGAGCTGTGCGAATAGCCTCTTCCAGAGACTCAAGACTGTAATATAAAACCTTGTTGAACAAACATTTTCTTAAGGCAACCTTCTAATTTTTTATCCATTGGATCCGAGAAAGCACAACTATCCTCCACCGGGATAGTGGTACGCTTAGCTAAAGTAGAAACTGCAACCTCCACCTTAGGGACCGTCTGCCATAAGTCTCGTGTGGTGGCGTCTATTAGGAACATTTTCCTAAATATCGGAGGAGGGGAAAAGGGCACACCGGGTCTATCCCACTCCTTGCTAATAATCTCTGTAAGCCTTTTAGGTATAGGGAAAACGTCAGTACACACCGGTACCGCATAGTATTTATCCAGCCTACATAATTTCTCTGGGATTGCAACCGTGTCACAATCATTCAGAGCCGCTGACACCTCCCCTAGCAATACACGGAGGTTCTCAAGCTTAAATTTAAAATTTCTGAGTCCGGTCTCCCTAGATCAGATCCGTCACCCACAGAATGAAGCTCTCTGTCCTCATGTTCTGCAAATTGTGACGCAGTATCGGACATGGCTCTCATATCATCAGCGCGCTCTGTCCTTAACCCAGAGCTATCGCACTTGCCTCTTAACTCAGGCAATTTAGATAATACTTCTGTCATAACATTAGCCATGTCTTGCAAAGTGATTTGTAAGGGCCTTGATGTACTTGGCGCCGCAATATCATGCACCTCCTGAGCGGGAGGCGAAGGTACTGACACGTGAGGAGAGTTAGGCGGCATTGTTGGTGATAATTTCTTTACCGGTAAAGACTGACCTTTATTTAAAGTAACATCAATACAATTGGTACACATATTTCTATTGGGCTCCACATTGGCTTTCAAACATAATGAACAAGCAGATTCATCTGTGTCAGACATGTTTAAACAGACTAGCAATGAGGCTAGCAAGCTTGGAAAATACTTTCAATAAATTTACAAGCAATATAAAAAACGCTGCTGCGCTTTTTAAAAACACAAAAAAACTGTCACAGTTGAAATAACAATGAACTAATTCAGTTATAGCAACCAAATTTTTACAGTAAATGTATTAAATTAGCAGAGGATTGCACCCACTAGCAAAAGGATGATTAACCCCTTAATACCCAAAACGGATAATCAATTTAACAGTTAACGTTTTTATCACAGTCAAACACACTGTCATAGGTCTGCTGTGACTGATTACCTCCCTCAAAAATGAATTTTGAAGACTGTGATTGAATTTTAACTGCGCAACAAGGCGCTAAAAAAAGGCCCCTCCCACTCATATTACAACAGTGGGAGACCTGATATAAACGTTTCTATGCAGAAATATACGTTAGCCATGTGGAAAAAAATCATGCCCCAAAAGATTTATCACCAAAGTACCTCACAAAATGATTAACATGTCAGTAAACGTTTTAAACAAACATTTCAAATGTTATGTAGAGTTAACACTAAGCCTGCTATCAGTCGCTTCTACTGCAGTTAAGGCTCATACATTATTTCAGTATTAACAGTATTTTCTCAGTCAAATTCTATTCCCTAGAAAATAACTCTACTGCAAATACATTTATCAGCCTGATACCAGTCGCTACTACTGCATTTAAGGCTGTACTTACATCATATGGGTATCAGCAGTGTTTTCTTAGTCAATTCCATTCCTTAGAAAATATTTTACTGCACATACCTCATTTGCAGGGGACCCCGCATGCTATTCCCTTTTCTGAAGTTACCCCACTCCTCAGAATGTGCGAGAACAGCCAGTGGATCTTAGTTACGTCTGCTAAGATCATAGAAAACGCAGGCAGATTCTTCTTCTAAATACTGCCTGAGAGAAAAAACAGCACACTCCGGTGCCATTTAAAATAACAAACTTTTGATTGAAGAATAATTAAGTAAAAAACTCCTAACTCCTCTCACGACCTCCTTCTTTGTTGAGAGTTGCAAGAGAATGACTGGATATGACATGTGAGGGGAGGAGCTATATAGCAGCTCTGCTTGGGTGATCCTCTTGCAACTTCCTGTTGGGAAGGAGAATATATCCCATAAGTAATGGATGACCCGTGGACTGAACACACTTAACAAGAGAAATATTACCCTTTACAGCAAGCATACCACCAGTCGTTATTAAATCACTGTAATCAGGCTTACCTTAAATAAATCCGGTATTGTCAGCATTTTCTAGCTTATCATTTCTCTAGAAAAATTTAAAACTGCACATACCTCAGAGCAGGAGACCCTGCACGCTATTCCCCCAGCTGAAGTTACCCATCTCTTCAGTTATGTGTGAGAACAGCAATGGATCTTAGTTAGAACCTGCTAAGATCATCAAAGACCACAGGCAGACTCTTCTTCAACTTTCTGCCTGAGGCTAAAATAGTACAACTCTGGTACCATTTGAAAATAAACTTTTGATTGAAGATAAACTACATTAATGCACCACATCTCTCTAGCTGCTTCCCTTGTTGAGAGCTGCTTGAGAATGACTGGGAGATGGCAGTTAGGGGAGGAGCTATATAGACAGCTTTGCTGTGGGTGATCCTCTTGCAGCTTCCTGTTGGGAAGGAGAATATCCCACAAGTAATGGATGAATCCGTGGACTGGATACACCTTACAAGAGAAATATGGTGTGTAAGTGCAAACATATAAAAACTGTCCAAAAGTGAAATAATAACTATCCAAAAGTTAAAGTAACAAGGCTATGCCTAAAATTTAATCAAAACACCACAGACACAGAAAACATAATTTATGTAAGAACTTAACTGATAAATTCATTTCTTTCATATTGGCAAGAGTCCATGAGCTAGTGACGTATGGGATATACAATCCTACAAGTAGGGGCAAAGTTTCCCAAACCTCAAAATGCCTATAAATTCACCCCTCACCACACCCACAATTCAGTTCAACGAATAGCCAAGAAGTGGGGTGATAAGAAAGGAGCGAAAGCATCAAACAAGGAATTGGAATAATTATGCTTTATACAAAAAATCATAACCACCACAAAAAGGGTGGGCCTCATGGACTCTTGCCAATATGAAAGAAATGAATTTATCAGGTAAGTTCTTACATAAATTATGTTTTCTTTCATGTAATTGGCAAGAGTCCATGAGCTAGTGACGTATGGGATAGCAAATACCCAAGATGTGGAGCTTCCACCAAGAGTCACTAGAGAGGGAGGGATAAAATAAAGACAGCCAATTCCACTGAAAAAATAATCCACAACCCAAATCAAAAAGTTTTAATTTTATAATGAAAAAAACTGAAATTATAAGCAGAAGAATCAAACTGAAACAGCTGCCTGAAGTACTTTTCTACCAAAAACTGCTTCAGAAGAAGAAAAAAAACATCAAAATGGAAGAATTTAGTAAAAGTATGCAAAGAAGACCAAGTTGCTGCTTTGCAAATCTGATCAACAGAAGCTTCATTCCTAAAAGCCCAGGAAGTAGAAACTGACCTAGTAGAATGAGCCGTAATCCTTTGAGGCAGGGATTTACCCGACTCCATATAAGCATGATGAATCAAAGACTTTAACCAAGACGCCAAAGAAATGGCAGAAGCCTTCTGACCTTTCCTAGAACCAGAAAAGACAACAAATAGACTAGAAGTCTTCCTGAAATCTTTAGTAGCTTCAACATAATATTTCAAAGCTCTAACTACATCCAAAGAATGTAAAGATCTCTCCAGAGAATTCTTAGGATTAGGACACAAAGAAGGGACAACAATTTCTCTACTAATGTTAGAATTCACAACTTTAGGTAAAAAATTAAATGAAGTCCGCAACACTGCCTTATCCTGATGAAAAATCAGAAAAGGAGATTCACAAGAAAGAGCAGATAACTCAGAAACTCTTCTAGCAGAAGAGATGGCCAAAAGGAATAAAACTTTCCAAGAAAGTAATTTAATATCCAGAGAATGCATAGGTTCAAACGGAGGAGCCTGTTAAGCCCTCAGAAACAAATTAAGACTCCAAGGAGGAGAAATGGACTTAATGACAGGCTTAATACGAACCAAAGCCTGTACAAAACAATGAATATCAGGATGGTTAGCAATCTTTCTCTGAAAAAGTACAGAAAGAGCAGAGATTTGTCCTTTCAAAGAACTTGCAGACAAACCTTTTTCCAAACCATCCTGAAGAAATTGTAAAATTCTAGGAATTCTAAAAGAATGCCAAGAGAATTTATGTGAAGAACACCAAGAAATGTAAGTCTTCCAGACTCGGTAATAGATCTTTCTAGACACAGATTTACGAGCCTGTAACATAGTATTAATCACTGAGTCAGAGAAACCTCTATGACTAAGTATTAAGCGTTCAATCTCCATACCTTCAAATTTAATGATTTGAGATCCTGATGGAAAAATGGGCCTTGAGATAGAAGGTCTGGCCTTAACGGAAGTGTCCAAGGTTGGCAACTGGCCATCCGAACGAGATCCGCATACCAAAACCTGTGTGGCCATGCTAGAGCCACCAGCAGTACAAACGAACGTTCCATTAGGATTTTGGAAATCACTTTGAAGAAGAACTAGAGGCGAAAAGATATAGGCAGGTTGATAATTCCAAGGAAGTGACAACGCATCCACCGCTACCGCCTGAGGATCCCTGGATCTGGACAGATACCTGGGAAGTTTCTTGTTTAGATGAGAGGCCATCAAATCTATTTCTGGAAGTCCCCAGATTTGAACAATCTGAAGAAATACCTCTGGGTGAAGAGACCATTTGCCCGGATGTAACGTCTGGCGACAGATAATCGGCTTCCCAATTGTCTATACCTGGGATATGAACCGCAGAAATTAGACAGGAGCTGGATTCCGCCCATACAAGTATCCGAGATACTTCTTTCATAGCCTGAGGACTGCGAGTCCCCCCTTGATGATTGACATATGCCACAGTTGTGACATTGTCTGTCTGAAAACAAATAAACGATTCTCTCTTCAGAAGAGGCCAGAACTGAAGAGCTCTGAAAATCGCATGGAGTTCCAAAATGTTGATTGGTAACCTCGCCTCCTGAGATTCCCAAACCCCCTGCGCTGTCAGAGATCCCCATACAGCTCCCCAACCTGAAAGACTCGCATCTGTTGAGATCACAGTCCAGATTGGATGAACAAAAGAGGCCCCTTGAAGTAAACGATGGTGATCCAACCACCAAGTCAGAGAAGATCGAACATTGGGATTTAAGGATATTAATTGTGATATCTTTGAATAATCCCTGCACCATTGGTTCAGCATACAAAGCTGGAGAGGTCTCATGTGAAAACGAGCAAAAGGGATCGCGTCCGATGCAGCAGTCATGAGACCTAGAATTTCCATGCACAAAGCTACCGAAGGGAATGATTGAGACTGAAGGTTTCGACAAGCTCAAACCAATTTCAGATGTCTCTTTTCAGTTAGAGACAAAGTCATGGACACTGAATCTATTTGGAAACCCAAAAAACATAATTTATGTAAGAACTTACCTGATAAATTCATTTCTTTCATATTAGCAAGAGTCCATGAGCTAGTGACGTATGGGATATACATTCCTACCAGGAGGGGCAAAGTTTCCCAAACCTTAAAATGCCTATAAATACACCCCTCACCACACCCACAATTCAGTTTAACGAATAGCCAAGAAGTGGGGTGATAAGAAAAAAGTGCGAAAGCATATAAAATAAGGAATTGGAATAATTGTGCTTTATACAAAAAATCATAACCACCACAAAAAAGGGCGGGCCTCATGGACTCTTGCTAATATGAAAGAAATGAATTTATCAGGTAAGTTCTTACATAAATTATGTTTTCTTTCATGTAATTAGCAAGAGTCCATGAGCTAGTGACGTATGGGATAATGACTACCCAAGATGTGGATCTTTCCACACAAGAGTCACTAGAGAGGGAGGGATAAAATAAAGACAGCCAATTCCTGCTGAAAATAATCCACACCCAAAATAAAGTTTAATGAAAAACATAAGCAGAAGATTCAAACTGAAACCGCTGCCTGAAGTACTTTTCTACCAAAAACTGCTTCAGAAGAAGAAAATACAACAAAATGGTAGAATTTGGTAAAAGTATGCAAAGAGAACCAAGTTGCCACTTTGCAAATCTGATCAACCGAAGCTTCATTCCTAAACGCCCAGGAAGTAGAAACTGACCTAGTAGAATGAGCTGTAATCCTATGAGGCGGAGTCTTACCCGACTCAAAATAGGCAAGATGAAATAAAGATTTCAACCAAGATGCCAAAGAAATGGCAGAAGTTTTCTGGCCTTTCTAAAACCGGAAAAGATAACAAATAAACCAGAAGTCTTTCGGAAAGACTTAATAGCTTCAACATAATATTTCAAAGCTCTAATAACATCCAAAGAATGCAACGATTTCTCCTTAGAATTCTTAGGATTAGGACATAATGAAGGAACCACAATGTCTCTACTAATGTTGTTGGAATTCACAACTTAGGTAAAAATTCAAAAGAAGTTCGCAACACCGCCTTATCCTGATGAAAAATCAGAAAAGGAGACTCACAAGAAAGAGCAGATAATTCAGAAACTCTTCTGGCAGAAGAGATGGCCAAAAGGAACAAAACTTTCCAAGAAAGTAATTTAATATCCAATGAATGCATAGGTTCAAATGGAGGAGCTTGAAGAGCCCCCAGAACCAAATTCAAACTCCAAGGAGGAGAAATTGACTTAATGACAGGCTTTATACGAACCAAAGCTTGTACAAAACAATGAATATCAGGAAGAATAGCAATCTTTCTGTTGAAAAAGAACAGAAAGAGCAGAGATTTGACCTTTCAAGGAACTTGCGGACAAACCCTTATCTAAACCATCCTGAAGAAATTGTAATATTCTCGGTATTCTAAAAGAATGCCAAGAAAAATGATGAGAAAGACACCAAGAAATATAAGTCTTCCAGACTCTATAATATATCTCTCTGGATACAGATTTACGAGCCTGTAACATAGTATTAATCACAGAGTCAGAGAAACCTCTTTGACCAAGAATCAAGCGTTCAATCTCCATACCTTTAAATTTAAGGATTTCAGATCCTGATGGAAAAAAGGACCTTGAGACAAAAGGTCTGGTCTTAACGGAAGAGTCCACGGTTGGCAAGAGGCCATCCGGACAAGATCCTCATACCAAAACCTGTGAGGCCATGCCGGAGCTACCAGCAGAACAAACGAGCATTCCTTCAGAATCTTGGAGATTACTCTTGGAAGAAGAACTAGAGGCGGAAAGATATAGGCAGGATGATACTTCCAAGGAAGTGAAAATGCATCCACTGCCTCCGCCTGAGGATCCCGGGATCTGGACAGATACCTGGGAAGTTTCTTGTTTAGATGAGAAGCCATCAGATCTATTTCTGGAAGTTCCCACATTTGAACAATCTGAAGAAATACCTCTGGGTGAAGAGACCATTCGCCCGGATGCAACGTTTGGCGACTGAGATAATCCGCTTTCCAATTGTCCATACCTGGGATATAAACCGCAGAGATTAGACAGGAGCTGGATTCCGCCCAAACCAAAATTCGAGATACTTCTTTCATAGCCAGAGGACTGTGAGTCCCTCCTTGATGATTGATGTATGCCACAGATGTGACATTGTCTTATCTGAAAACAAATGAACAACTCTCTCTTCGGAAGAGGCCAAGACTGAAGAGCTCTGAAAATTTGCACGGAGTTCCAAATATTGATCGGAAATCTCACCTCCTGAGATTCCCAAACCCCTTGTGCCGTCAGATACCCCCACACAGCTCCCCAACCTGTAAAACTAGCATCTGTTGAGATTATAGTCCAGGTCGGAAGAACAAAGAAGCCCCCTGAACTAAACGATGGTGATCTGTCCACCATGTCAGAGAGTGTCATAAAATCGGTTTAAAGATATTAATTGAGATATCTTTGAGTAATCCCTGCACCATTGGTTCAGCATACAGAGCTGAAGAGGTCGCATGTGAAAACGAGCAAAGGAGATCGCATCTGATGCGGCAGTCCTAAGACCCAACATTTCCATGCATAAGGCTACCAAAGGGAATGATTGTGACTGAAGGTTTTGACAAGCTGATATCAATGTTAAACTTCTCTTGACTGACAAGGACAGAGTCATAGACACTGAATTTATCTAGAAACCTAAAAAGGTTACCCTTGTCTGAGGAATCAATGAACTGATTGGTAAATTGATCCTCCAACCATGAACTTGAAGAAACAACACAAGTCGATTCGTATGAGATTCTACGAAAATGAGAAGACTGAGCAAGTACCAAGATATCGTCCAAATAAGGAAATACCAAAACCCTATTCTCTGAATACAGAAAGAAGGGTACCGAGAACCTTTTGAAAAAAATTCTTGGAACTGAGGCTAGGCCAAACGGTAGAGCCACAAAACTGGTAATGCTTGTCTAAAAAGAGAATCTCAGACACTAAAAGTAATCTGGATGAATCGGAATATGCAGATACACATCCTGTAAATCTATTGTAGACATATAATGCCCTTGCTAAACAAAAGGCAGGATAGTCCTACAGTAACCATCTTGAATGTTGGTATCCTAACATAACGATTCAATAATGATAGATCCAGAACTGGTCTGAAGGAATTGACCTTCTTTGGTACAATGAAGAGATAAAATAAAACCCCAGCCCCTGTTCCAGAACTGGAACTGGCATAAATACTCCAGCCAACTCTAGATCTGAAACACATTTCAGAAATGCTGAGCCTTGCTGTGTTAACTGGGACACGGGAAAGAAAAGAATCTCTTAGCAGGAGGCCTTAACTTGAAGCCAATTCTGTACCTTTCTGAAACAATGTTTCTGAAACCAGAGATTAAGAACGGAATTGATCCAAATTTCTTTGAAGAAAACGTAATCTGCCCCATACCAGCTGAGCTGGAATAAGGGCCGCACCTTCATAGGTACTTAGGAGCTGGCTATAGGTTTCTATAAAGCTCGGATATATTCCAAACTGGAAATAGTTTCCAAACTGAAACCGCTCCTGAGGATGAAGGATCAGGCTTTTGTTCCTTGTTGTGAGGAAAGGAACGAAATGATTATTTACCCTGGAAAGAAAGGGAAAGCAAAGTTGACTTAGAAGACATGTCAGTATTCCAAGTTTAATCCATAAAGCTTTTCTAGCTAAAATAGCTAGAGACATATACCTGACATCAACTCTAATGATATCAAAAGATGGTATCACCAATAAAATTATTAGCATGTTATAGAATAATAATAATGCTATAAAATTATGATCTGTTACTTGTTGCGCTAAAGCTTCTAACCAAAAAGTTGAAGCTGCAGCAACATCCGCTAAAAATATAGCAGGTCTAAGAAGATTACCTGAACATAAGTAAGCTTTTCTTAGAAAGGATTCGATTTTCCTATCTAAAGGATCCTTAAATGAAGTACTATCTGCCATAGGAATAGTAGTACATTAGCAGGAGTAGAGACAGTCCCATAACCTTAGGGATTTTTGTCCCAAAAAACTCTAATCTGTCAGATGGCACAGGATATAATTTGCTTAAACGTCTAGAAGGAGTAAATAAATTACCCAAATTATTCCATTCCCTGGAAATTACTTCAGAAATAGCATCAGGGAGATAAAACACTTCTGGAATAACTACCTTATTTAAACGTTTACATTTAGTATCAAGAGGACCAGAATCCTCTATTTCTAATGCAAATAACACTTCTTTAAGTAAAGAACGAATAAATTCCATCTTGGACAAATACAAAGATTTATCAGCATCAAAATGATGATGTTCATTTAAAAATTCATCTGAAAAAAAGAGAAGTTTTAAAAGACTTTTATGTATACTAGAAGGAGAAATAACAGACATAGCCTTCTTAATGGATTTAAAATAAATAAAATCTCTTATGTTATCAGGAACACTCTGAAAATTAGATGTTGACGGAACAGCAACAGGTAATGTAACAGTACTAAAGGAAATTTTATCTGCATTAATAAGTTTGACATGACATGCAATACAAATAACAGCTGGAGAAACAGATACCAAAAGTTTATAGCAGACTTAGCTTGGTAGCTCCAGCACTGTGCAGTGATTTTCCTGTAGTAACTTCTGACTCAGTTGCAACGTGGAACATCTTGCAATATGTAAAAGAAAAAAACAACATATAAAGCAAAATTGATCAAATTCCTTAAATGACAGTTTCAGGAATGGGAAAAAAATGCCAGTGAACAAGCTTCTAGCAACCAGAAGCAATAAATAATGAGACTTAAATAATGTGGAGACAAAAATGACGCCCAAATTTTTTAGCGCCAAAAAAGACGCCCACATTATTTGGCGCCTAAATGCTTTTGGCGCCAAAAATGACGCCACATCCGGAACGCCGACATTTTTGGCGCAAAATAACGTCAAAGAATGACGCAACTTCCGGCGACACGTATGACGCCGGAAACGGAAATAGAATTTTTGCGCCAAAAAAGTCCGCGCCAAAAATGACGCAATAAAATGAAGCATTTTCAGCCCCCGCGAGCCTAACAGCCCACAGGGAAAAAGTCAAATTTTAAGGTAAAATATGTTAAATTAAAATGCATTATCCCAAATATGAAACTGACTGTCTGAAAAATAAGGAAAGTTGAACATTCTGAGTCAAGGCAAATAAATGTTTGAATACATATATTTAGAACTTTATAAACAAAGTGCCCAACCATAGCTTGGAGTGTCACAGAAAATAAGACTTACTTACCCCAGGACACTCATCTACATATAGCAGATAGCCAAACCAGTACTGAAACGAGAATCAGCAGAGGTAATGGTATATATAAGAGTATATCGTCGATCTGAAAAGGGAGGTAAGAGATGAATCTCTACGACCGATAACAGAGAACCTATGAAATAGACCCCGTAGAAGGAGATCACTGCATTCAAATAGGCAATACTCTCCTCACATCCCTCTGACATTCACTGCACGCTGAGAGGAAAACCGGGCTCCAACTTGCTGCGGAGCGCATATCAACGTAGAATCTAGCACAAACTTACTTCACCACCTCCATCGGAGGCAAAGTTTGTAAAACTGAATTGTGGGTGTGGTGAGGGGTGTATTTATAGGCATTTTAAGGTTTGGGAAACTTTGCCCCTCCTGGTAGGAATGTATATCCCATACGTCACTAGCTCATGGACTCTTGCTAATTACATGAAAGAAAGGTTACCTTTGCCTGAGGAATCAAGGAACTCTTTGGTAAATTGATCCTCCAGCCATGTCTTTGAAGAAACAACACAAGTTGATTCATGTGCGATTCTGCAGAATGTAAAGACTGAGCAAGTACCAAGATATCGTCCAAATAAGGAAATACCGCAATACCCTGCTCCCTGATTACAGAGAGAAGGGCATCAAGAACCTTTGAAAAGATCCTTGGAGCTGTTGCTAGGCCAAAAGGAAGAGCAACAAACTGGTAATGCTTGTCTAGAAAAGAGAATCTCAGGAACTGATAGTGGTCCGGATGAATTGGAATATGAAGATATGCATCCTGTAAGTCTATTGTGGACATATAATGCCCTTGCTGAACAAAAGGCAGAATAGTCCTTAAAGTCACCATTTTGAATGTTGGTATCCTTACATAACGATTCAATATTTTTTTTTTTTTACTTTTTATTTATCACCAGTAGTGTACAATATTATAACAGAAAAAGAAACACAAAAGCACACACGCTTTATCCTTTGCGCCACACAGGGCCAAGATGTCAAACAAAATAGATTACAACCTGTATGGTTACATACTTATTGCTAAATCAAAAGAGCTTCGTATTTGTACACAATACTTGATTTTCAAAAAATGTTATACCTCAAGCATACAGACCCCACATACAAAGAAAACAACCGCCAACAACAACAAAAAAAAAAAAAAAAAAAAAAAGGGAAAAGGAACACAATACAAATCTCCCCAGCTCTGCCCCCCTCCCCACCAGCCGGCCTAGGGGCATATCCATTCTCCCCTTAGCTTAGACTCCAATATAAACACTGAATCTCTAAAGAGGGAGATGACCAACTTCCTGGTGTTGGTATCCAGCGACTTAATATAAATTTCCCATTTAGCGAAAAAGGCCTCTAAGTTTATTTCCATTTGAACTTTAATCTGCTCTAGGAATAACTGATAATGTATACCTTTCTTGAATTCTGCAAATTTAGGCTCTTTATGGGATCGCCAGTTTTTCAAAATTGTTTTCCTACCTAATAGAATGGCCGTGTTTATTAATAAGGGATTCCGCCCCACTTCCTCATACGTTGTTAAAAAGAAAACATTCTGACATGTGATGTGCATATGACGCTGAAAGATTTTTGTTAACCAAAATGAAACTTTACCCCAGAATCTCTGAATCACTGGACAGGACCAGAACATATGATATATATCAGCTAAGTCTAATTTGAATCTAATACAACACAAACTATCTCTTCCTTTTACCCATGATGAGAGAGACTTCGGGGTAACATATACCTGATATAAGATTTTAGTTTGTTGTTCTCTATAGTATTCCCCTTTCATAGCTTTTGCTGCTCTTTTGACTGAATTAATCATAAGCTCTGGCTCTATTGAAATAGTCGGGCACTCCCTCCATCTTAAAGTAAGATATCTAATATTACTCAGATCTTGATTAGCTAGTAAGGCCCCATATATGGGTGAGCTCGAGAGTTTCCCTATGCTAAATAAACAGAGGATTTGTTTTAAGGCTTTATTATCCCACTCCAAGTTGGGCATCTTCAGAATTTGTTCAGCATAATGCCGAAGTTGCAAAAAAGCTAAATATTGGGAGTTGGTAATACCGAATTCTAACTTACATTCGTTAAAAGTCTTAACTCTATTCTCCACAATATTAACTATTTGAATCATATATTTAACCCCAGCATTAGTCCATTTCCCGAATCTTGAAGAGTCATATCCCTCCGAGAACTCTGGGTTCCCTCTAATAGTTAAATACGGAGATACCCTAAAGTTGGAGCCCGTTCTCGCACAAAACTTGCGCCAGGCTCGTATCGGTTGTTCAATAATTATTGTTTGATCCTTTTAGGGATTTCAGGTGGGGACATATGAGTTAGGGCTTTCAAAGAAAACGGTGCAGCTAGCCCTTACTCTATATCATAGACCGAGAAATGACCTGTCTCTAAGAACCAATCTGCTACATACTTCATATTAGCAGCTAAGTTGTAGGCTTTGAAGTCCGGGACGGCCATTCCCATCCCCTTCTTCCCAGCAAACATACGCTTCATGGCTATCCTGGATCTACTATTCTTCCAGATGAATTGCCTAATATATTTATTAATTATCAGGCTATCCCTCTTTGCCAAGAGAAGTGGCATAGCCTGGAATACGTAGAGAAATTTAGGTAATGAAATCATTTTAATTAACTGAATCCTGCCGGATAAAGACAGAGGCAAATTCATCCACCTGTCTGTGTCTTCTTTGAGTGACAAGATAAGTGGAAGAAAGTTTAAACTATACCACTTCCCTGGATCGCGTGAGAATTTCAGCCCCAAATATGAGATATATTCTTTTGCTTCCATGAAGGGTGTTGTAGGAGAATCCTTATTTTTTATCAGCCACAATATTTCCGATTTACTCTTATTTATTCCAAAACCTGTAAAGGTCTGGAATCTATCCAGCGATAATTTCCCAAATTTTGTGTAAAGATAAGCAAATCATCAGCATAGATTGCCTGTTGTATCCTAAATGGTCCTATATCTATTCCTTCTAGATACTCTCTGAAAATAAAGGGCTAAGGGTTCCAGAGATAAATTGAATAGCAGAGGTGAAATAGGGCACCCCTGCCGTGTCCCCCGTTGTAGGTAGAATTTGTCCGAAAGAGTAGAATTGATAACTAGGGCAGTTTGGGGTGTATTATATAATAGTGTAATAATATTCACAAAATTACCCTTAATTCCAAAATTTCCCAAAGTGGTGAACATGTGATCCCAGATTAGAGAGTCAAAAGCTTTCTGTGTGTCTATAGATATAATGGCAGCATCCTTAGCTAGGAATGATCCCCCTTTATTCGCTATATCACAATAATTTATTGCAAGTTCTAATTTTCTAATATTCTTTACCAACGTCCTACCTTTCATAAATCCGGTTTGATCCGGATGCACAAGTGGACCAATGGCTATCTGAAGTCTATTCGCCAGAATATGTGTTAGTATCTTATAGTCCACATTCAACAGGGAAATGGGTCTATAAGACTCAATATGTTTTAAATCCTTCCCCTGTTTTGGTACCAGGACAATCCTGGATTCATTAAAGTATTTGGTTGGACTGTTCCCACCTATAAGAAAGGAGTTATACATATCCCTTAATGTTAAAATGATTTTATCCCCAATAATCTTATATAACTCCCCAGCAATGTCATCAGGTCCCGAAGCCTTATTAAGTTTTAATTTGTTAATAGCCTTATTAATTTGCTCCTGGGTTATTGGGGTATTCAACATTTCGAGATCTTCCTTCTTAACTTGGGGGGGCCTGATACTTTCCCAAAACTGCTCCTTGTTACAATATTCTACTTCTCTCACCTCATACAGGTTTTGAAAATGTTGTTGGAACTCAATATCCAGTAGCTGAGTAATGACTTTACCTTCCACTTTAATACTTGTTATATTTTTACTAGATTTCTGAAAATTAATCATTTTAGCCAGGAATTTCCCTGTCTTATTACCATAAACTTGCTGTTCTGCCTTGTTTCTGCTTGTATTTCTCTTGATATACACCAATCATCCCTCTGTTTCTTAGCCTCTAAATATTGTTTCCAATTCTCACTATTATTATTCTGTATATATATTTGAAATTTCTTAACAATCTGATTCGTGAGTTGCAACCAGCGATTATTTTTTTTTTTTTCTTTAGCCAAGAAAGCTATTATTTCTCCTCGAATTACTGCCTTAAAGGCTTGCCATAATATCTCTATATTCTCGACAGATCCCTTATTTTTGTCCAGGTATTCCTCCCATTTACTGAGCAAAAAATTCAGAAATTTCAAATTTGTATATAAATAACTTGGGAAGAACAGCCTATTTGATGATTTGTTAGCATTAATTACTAAAGAGAGCAGAATTGGCGCGTGATCAGAGAGGGTAATTGGCGTTATTGTTTTTTGAACCATGGCGAACAATTTCTTACTGATTAAAAACATATCAATGCGCGCGAGGGACTTATATGCTTTGGAGAGGCAAGTGTATTCCTTACTATCTGGAAAAGTGTTTCTCCATATATCTAAAAGATCTAAATTATAGCAGAATTTTTTAAATGTTCTAGTGTCCCTATTCCCCGAGTGCTGCTTCCCCGCCTGTTGTTTCCCATCTATTAATCCTGATGCCACCATATTCAAATCCCCCCAAGAATAATATTCCTATCAGTTTGTCCTGCAGCATTTTCCAAAAACAATTTTTCTTTTCATTTGGGCCATATACGTTACACACTGTAACTCTCCTCCCCCCTAATTCCATTTCCAAAATAATAAATCTACCCTGTGTATTTCTTTTTTCACAATTTGGTATTGCAGATTTCTCCTAAACAAGATGGCAACTCCTTTTTTCTTATGAATAGCCCGAGCATATACCACTTCTCCAACCCATCCCCACTTAAGCTTCTGGCTTTCCCCCTCATCAAGATGTGTTTCTTGCAGCATACCTATGTCTACTTTAAGTTTATTCAGATGTTGCAGAACCGTTTTCCTTTTTATTGGAGAATTAAAACCGCCTACGTTCCAGGAGCCTATCTTATACTTCCCACTCATTCAGCGTTCAGCCCATACTACACCCCCTAGCTCCCAACCTGGTCAGAGGGGGGGGGGGGGGGAGAGCGAGAGAAGAAAGGAGAGAGAAAAACCCCCCCCAAAAAAAACGATTCAATATTTTTAGATCCAGAACTGGTCTGAAAGAATTCTCTTTCTTTGGTACAATGAACAGATTTGAATAAAACCCCAGGCCCCGGTTCCAGAATTGGAACTGGCACAATTACCCCAGCTGACTCCAGGTCTGAAACACATTTCAGAAATGCTTGAGCCTTTACTGGGTTTACTGGAATGCGTGAGAGAAAAAATCTTCTCACAGGCGGCCTTACCTTGAAACCTATTCTGTACCCTTGTGAAACAATGTTCTGAATCCAAAGACTTTGAATCGAATTGATCCAAACATCTTTGAAAAATCGTAACCTGCCCCCTACCAGCTGTGCTGGAATGAGGGCCGCACCTTCATGCGGATTTGGGAGCTGGTTTCGACTTACTAAAAGGCTTGGATTTATTCCATACAGGAGAAGGTTTCCAAACGGAAACTGTTCCTTTAGGGGAAGGGTCAGGCTTTTGTTCCTTATTCTGACGAAAGGAACGAAAACGATTAGCAGCCCTATATTTACCTTTAGATTTTTTGTCATGAGGCAAAAAGGCTCCCTTCCCCCCAGTAACAGTTGAAATTATTGAATCCAACTGAGAACCAAATAATTTATTACCTTGGAAAGAAAGAGAAAGCAACAATGACTTATAAGTCATATCTGCATTCCAAGACTTAAGCCATAAAGCTCTTCTGGCTAAAATAGCTAAAGACATATACCTGACATCAATTCTAATGATATCGAAAATGGCATCACAAACAAAGTTATTAGCATGTTGAAGAAGTTTAACAATGCTATAAGCATTATGGTCTGACACTTGTTGTGCTAAAGCCTCCAACCAGGAAGTGGAAGCTGCAGCAACATCAGCCAAAGAAATAGCAGGTCTAAGAAGATTACCTGAAAATAAATAAGCCTTCCTTAGAAAGGATTCAAGCTTCCTATCTAAAGGATCTGTAAAAGAAGTACTATCTGCCGTAGGAATAGTAGTACGTTTAGCAAGACTAGAGATAACCCCATCAACTTTGGGGATTTTTTCCCAAAACTCTAATCTATCAGATGGCAAAGGGTACAATTTCTTAAACCTTGGAGAAGGAGTAAATGAAGTACCCAGACTATTCCATTCCCTATAAATAACTTCTGAAATAGCATCAGGAACTGGAAAAACTTCTGGAATAACTACATGAGGTTTAAAAACTGAATTTAAACGCTTATTAGTTTTAATATCAAGAGGACTAGACTCCTCCATATCTAAAGCAATCAACACCTCTTTAAGTAAAGAACGAATAAACTCCATCTTAAATAAATATGAAGATTTATCAGTGTCAATATCTGAGGCAGAATCTTCTGAACCAGATAGATCCTCATCAGAAATAGATAAGTCAGAATGATGGCGGTCATTTAAAAATTCATCTGAAATATGAGAAGTTTTAAAAGACCTCTTACGCTTACTAGAAGGAGGAAAAACAGACAGAGCCTTCCGAATAGAATTAGAAACAAATTATTTTACATTAACAGGAACATCCTGAACATTAGATGTTGAAGGAACAACAACAGGTAATGGATTATTACTAATGGAAATATTATCAGCGTTTGATAGTTTATCATGACAACTAACACAAACTACAGCCGGAGGAACAGTTACCAAAAGTTTACAACAAATGCACTTAGCTTTGGTAGAACCGACATCAGGCAGTGTCTTTCCAGAAGTAGATTCTGATCCAGGGTCAGGTAGTGACATCTTGCAATATGTAATAGAAAAAACAACATATAAAGCAAAATTATCAAATTCCTTAAATGGCAGTTTCAGGAATGGGAAAAAATGCAAAACAAAACAACCCTCTAGAAACCAGAAGCAACTAAAAAGTGAGACTGAAATAATGTGAAAAAAACTGGCGCCAAGTATGACGCCCACATTTTTGGCGCCAAAAAAACGTCCACAACACACATACGTCAAAAATGACGCAATCACATGAAAACTTCCGGCGCCAACCATGACGCCGGAAATGACAACATTTTTGCACCAAAAAAGTCTCGCACCAAAAATGCACCCGCGAGCCTAATAGTCCGCAATTTAGTAAAAAAGGTCAATTGAAAATTTAATTTTTTTTTTAAGGTAAGAAAAAATAGAATTCATATGCATTTTCTCAAAAAAATGAAACTGACAGTCTGAAAGAAGGAATACTGATTATCCTGAACCATGGCAAATATAAGTTTAACACTTATATTTAGAACTTTACATATAAAGTGCCCAACCATAGCTTTGAGTGTCATGAATAGAAATAAGATTTACTTACCCTAAGACACTCATCTACATATAGCAGATAGCCAAACCAGTACTGAAACGAGAATCAGTAGAGGTAATGGTATATAAGAGTATATCGTCGATCTGAAAAGGGAGGTAGGAGAAGAAATCTCTACGACCGATAACAGAGAACCTATGAAATAGATCCCCTAGAGGAAGACCATGGTATTCAAAAAGGCAATACTCTCTTCACATCCCTCTGACATTCACTGCACTCCAAGAGGAAAACCGGGCTTCAGCCTGTTGCAAAGCGCATATCAACGTAGAAATCTAGCACAAACTTACTTCACCTCCTCCACGGGAGGCAAAGTTTGTAAAACTGAATTGTGGGTGTGGTGAGGGGTGTATTTATACGCATTTTGAGGTTTGGGAAACTTTGTCCCTCCTGGTAAGAATGTATATCCCATACGTCACTAGCTCATGGAATACATGAAAGAAATATTAGTACAATATATGATTAAAACAGACGTCTCCGTATAAAAAAAAGAGGTTGCCACCACAGAAAAGGGGAAACAGTCATTGAAAGGCTTTCTTTCCAAATAGAAACGCCAGCAAATCCGGATAAACAGTTATTTTATGAGCAGAGATCTCAAGCTTACCCCCAAACAGTTTAGCAATTGGTTCCGTTGAATGAAGTTACCGCCGTGGCAGAATGATGTCACCTTTCTAGGCACTGTCCTGAATGTGCAATTTGATTGGTCCTTGTACAACCAGCTTGAAACCTTTAGCCGCCGTGTTCCACAGGACAGAGTATCCGCTCTTAAGTGCACAAAAGCACGCAGGATACTCTTTGGATATATGTGTAGAAGATGCAATTAGTGAAATTAGTCAATGATCCTTGGTCTCACCTTAGACCGGAATGGCAATGTTCAGTGCACAAATAGGTACCAATGTGCAGTGAGTTCGTCCTGGCTCGTTGGGTAATGCTGGTTTATCAGATGATTGTTCCCAAATTCTGTTTTTTGGCCAGTAACCAACAACAGCACAGTGACAAGTTGTAGAAAAAGTTGTAGCTTCAACTACAAATTAAATATGTATTGTCCATAAGTAGCAACTAACATCAACGCGTTTCTCCCTATACAGGGCTTTTTCAAGATGAGTGTTGCAACAGGTGCACCTTTTTAAAGGTGTTTCCCAATTTTTCCTTGGTCATATCAAATGAGTCATAGTTAAGGTGGTATAGAACAATTTAGTAAGGTAGTATTGGCAAACCTATATTGTTAAGGGCAACCAAACTTTGGTATATTGCGAATATGAAATACTCAATAACCAGACAACTTAAATTTAATCAAAGTGAAGTGATTAAAATGCAATAGTGATGTGCCATACAAAATGTGATAAATGTTAAAATAGGTTATAATAAAGAAACATTAAAATCAAGGACCACATACTATGTGATAAAATGTCACATAAAAACCATCTCATTAAATATACTCATTTAGAATACATGTAAAGGTTTAAAACAAGGAAAGTTCAGGATATACATAAAAAACATAATTTATGTAAGAACTTACCTGATAAATTCATTTCTTTCATATTAGCAAGAGTCCATGAGCTAGTGACGTATGGGATATACATTCCTACCAGGAGGGGCAAAGTTTCCCAAACCTCAAAATGCCTATAAATACACCCCTCACCACACCCACAAATCAGTTTAACGAATAGCCAAGAAGTGGGGTGATAAGAAAAAAAGTGTGAAAGCATAAAAAATAAGGAATTGGAATAATTGTGCTTTATACAAAAAAATCATAACCACCACAAAAAGGGTGGGCCTCATGGACTCTTGCTAATATGAAAGAAATGAATTTATCAGGTAAGTTCTTACATAAATGATGTTTTCTTTCATGTAATTAGCAAGAGTCCATGAGCTAGTGACGTATGGGATAATGACTACCCAAGATGTGGATCTTCCACGCAAGAGTCACTAGAGAGGGAGGGATAAAATAAAGACAGCCAATTCTGCTGAAAATAATCCACACCCAAAATAAAGTTTAAATCTTATAATGAAAAAAAACTGAAATTATAAGCAGAAGAATCAAACTGAAACAGCTGCCTGAAGAACTTTTCTACCAAAAACTGCTTCAGAAGAAGAAAATACATCAAAATGGTAGAATTTAGTAAAATTATGCAAAGAAGACCAAGTGGCTGCTTCGCAAATCTGATCAACTGAAGCTTCATTCCTATACGCCCAGGAAGTAGAAACTGACCTAGTAGAATGAGCTGTAATCCTTTGAGGCGGAGTTTTACCCGACTCGACATAGGCATGATGAAACAAAGATTTTAACCAAGATGCCAAAGAAATGGCAGAAGCCTTCTGGCCTTTCCTAGAACCGGAAAAGATAATAGACTAGAAGTCTTTCGGAAATCCTTAGTAGCTTCAACATAATATTTCAAAGCTCTAACTACATCCAAAGAATGCAATGAGTTTTCCTTAGAATTCTTAGGATTAGGACACAATGAAGGAACCACAATTTCTCTACTAATGTTGTTAGAATTCACAACCTTAGGTAAAAATTTAAAAGAAGTTCGCAACACCGCCTTATCCTGATGAAAAATCAGAAAAGGAGACTCACAAAAAAGAGCAGATAATATAGAAACTCATCTAGCAGAAGAGATGGCCAAAAGAAACAAAACTTTCCAAGAAAGTAATTTAATGTCCAGCGAATGCATAGGTTCAAACGGAGGAGCTTGAAGAGCCCCCAGAACCAAATTCAAACTCCAAGGAGGAGAGATTGACTTAATAACAGGTTTTAAACGAGCCAAAGCTTGTACAAAACAATAAATATCAGGAAGACTAGCAATCTTTCTGTGAAAAGAACAGAAAGAGCAGAGATTTGACCTTTCAAGGAACTTGCAGACAAACCTTATCCAAACCATCCTGAAGAAACTGTAAAATTCTAGGAATTCTAAAAGAATGCCAAGAAAAATGATGAGAAAAACACCAAGAAATGAAAATCTTCCAGACTCGATAATATATCTTCCTAGATACAGTTTTACGAGCCTGTAACATAGTATTAATCACAGAGTCAGAGAAAACCTCTATGATTGAGAATCAAGCGTTCAATCTCCATACCTTCAAATTTAAGGATTTGAGAACCTGATGGAAAAAAAGGAACTTGCGATAGAAGGTCTGGTCTTAACAGAAGAGTCCACGGTTGGCAAGTGGCCATCCGGACAAGATCCGCATACCAAAACCTGTGAGGCCATGCTGGAGCCACCAGCAGAATAAACGAACGTTCCTTTAGAATCTTGGAAAAAGAACTATAGGCGGAAAGATATAAGCAGGATGATACTTCCAAGGAAGTGACAATGCATCCACTGTTTCCGCCTGAGGATCCCTGGATCTGGACATCTGGGAAGCTTCTTGTTTAGATGAGAAGCCATCAGATCTATTTCTGGAAGTCCCCATATTTGAACAATCTGAAGAAATACCTCTGGGTGAAGAAACCATTCGCCCGGATGTAGTGTTTGGCGACTGAGATAATCTGCTTCCCAATTGTCTATACCTGGGATATGAACCGCAGAAATTAGACAGGAGCTGGATTCCGCCCATACAAGTATTCGAGAGACTTCTTTCATAGCCAGAGGACTGTGAGTTCCTCCTTGATGATTGACATATGCCACAGTTGTGACATCGTCCGTCTAGAAACAAATGAACGACTCTCTCTTTAGAAGAGGCCATGACTGAAGAGCTCTGAAAATTGCACGGAGGTCCAAAAATGTTGATTGGTAATCTCACCTCCTGAGATTCCCAAACCCCTTGTGCTGTCAGAAACCCCCATACAGCTCCCCAACCTGTCAGATTTGCATCTGTTGAGATCACAGTCTAGGTTGGAGGAACAAAAAGAAGCCCCCTGAACTAAACGATGGTGATCTGTCCACCACGTCAGAGAGTGTCGAACAATCGGTTTTAAACATATTGATTGAGATATCTTTGTATAATCCCTGCACCACTGGTTCAGCATACAGCGCTGAAGAGGTCGCATGTGAAAACGAGCAAAGGGAATCGCGTCCAATGCAGCAGTCATAAGACCTAGAATTTCCATGCATAAAGCTACCGAAGGGAATGATTGAGACTGAAGGTTTCGATAAGCTGAAACCAATTTCAGACGCCTCTTGTCCGTCAGAGACAGAATCAAGAACACTGAATCTATCAGGAAACCTAAAAAGGTTACCCTTGTCTGAGGAATCAAACGAACTTTTTGGTAAATTGATCCTCCAACCATGTTCTTGAAGAAACAACACTTATAAAAGACTGGAAAGGTTCTTTCTAGAGAAAATGAGCAAAGGGAATTGAATCCAATGCTGTGGCCATAAGACCTAAAACTTCTATGCATATAAAGCAACTGAAGGAAATAGAGACTAAAGGTACCGATAGACGGAACCCAATAACATTATCCTTTGTCTGATTGAGACAAGGACAGTGACACAAACTATCTGGAAACCTAGAAAAGGTGACCCTTGAGTGAGGAATCAAGAGCTTTAGAAAAGAAGATCCTCTATGTCCTGACGAGTAAGTGAATCATATGAGATTCTGCATCCTCAGAAAATAATCTGAATGAAAACAGAAAAATGAAAATATGCATTTATTGTATCTAATGAAAACAAATAATGCTATCAAAGACCATAAAAAGGCAAAATAGTTTGAATAAAACTCCAAAACCCGGTTCCTCAAAAGAAACTGTTTAAAGGACCAGCCAATACAGTGGACTTGCATAATCAATAAATGCAAAACAACAAGACAAATGCAACAGCACCTAGTCTAGTAAATTTTGTCCCTTTAACAATGCTAAAATAAATCATAATCTGATACTTGATCTTAAAGTAAACAGAGAAAATGAAGCAATTGCAATATCTAAATAAATCACAGGACCAAGAAAAGTACCTGAAACTAAATAGTTTTCCATAAATAAGATACAACTATCTAAAGGAAAATAAATACTATTTTGCTATAGAAACAATAGCATAATTAGTAGAATTAGAGATAGCCCCAATAAATTGGAGAACCCTCCAAAATGAGTTTAACTGCTGGCAAAGAATATAGTTTGAAACCTTGAAGAAGGAATAAAAGAAAATTCTCAACCTATTCCATTCCCTAGTATAGGGAATTGGAAAGAAAACCTCTAAAGAAATAAATAGGCAGAAATAATGTCAGCTAGTCTTAAAGAACTAGTTACCTTAATATCCAAAATAATCAACACCTTTTCAACAAAGAACAAATGTACTTTAATAATTGAAAAATAATAAAAAAGTAGATTTGTTAGTGTCAATATCTGATGAAGAAAATTTCTGAAAAAACATCATCAGAGAAGGATAAATCAGTATGTTGTTGGTCATTTGAAACTTCAATAATTAAAAAAGAAGTGAAAAAGACCTAAAAATGTTATTAGAAGGCACGAAGTCAGACAAAGCCTTTAACATAGAATCAGAAAAATATTTCTTATAAGTCTTCTAAATATTTCTTGTAAGAAAAGAAAATATATAAAGCATAAATACTAATGGATTCCGCATGTAAAAGTATAACATAATATCTTATTACAAACCATAGCTAAAGATAAACATTTATAACATTTAAAATAAATGAACTTAGCTTTGGTAGACCTGAAACTCAGTTAAGCGTTTTTCCAAAAGTAGCTTCTGATTCAGAGTCCATTTGAGACATCTTGCAATATGTAATAGAAAAAACAACATATAAAGCAAAATTGATCAAATTCCTTAAATGACAGTTTCAGGAATGGGAAAAAAAATGCCAATGAACAAGCTTCTAGCAACCAGAAGCAATAAATAATGAGACTTAAATATTATGGAGACAACAATGACGCTCAAATTTTTTAGCGCCAAAAAAGCCGCCCACATTATTTGGCGCCTAAATGCTTTTGGTGCCAAAAATGGCGCCACATCCGGTAACGCCGACATTTTTTGGCGCAAAAACGTCAAAAAAATGACGCAACTTCCGGCGACACGTATGACGCCGGGAAATAAGAAAATGTTTGCGCCAAGAATGACGCAATAAAATTAAGCATTTTCAGCCCCCGCGAGCCTAACAGCCCACAGGAAACAAAGTCAAATTTTAAGGTAAGAAAAAATTGAATTATTCATATGCATTATCCCAAATATGAAACTGACTGTCTGAAAATAAGGAACGTTGAACATCCTGAATCAAGGCAAATAAATGTTTAAACACATATATTTAGAACTTTATATAAAAGTGCCCAACCATAGCTTAGAGTGTCACAGAAAATAAGACTTACTTACCCCTACATGTAGTAGAAAGCCAAACCAGTACTGAAACAAGAATCAGTAGAGGTAATGGTATATATAAGAGTATATCGTCGATCTGAAAAGGGAGGTAAGAGATGAATCTCTACGACCGATAACAGAGAACCTATGAAATAGACCCCGTAGAAGGAGATCATTGAATTCAAATAGGCAATACTCTCTTCACATCCCTCTGACATTCACTGCACGCTGAGAGGAAAACCGGGCTCCAACCTGCTGCGGAGCGCATATCAACGTAGAATCTAGCACAAACTTACTTCACCACCTCCACAGGAGGCAAAGTTTGTAAAACTGATTTGTGGGTGTGGTGAGGGGTGTATTTATAGGCATTTTGAGGTTTGGGAAACTTTGCCCCTCCTGGTAGGAATGTATATCCCATACGTCACTAGCTCATGGACTCTTGCTAATTACATGAAAGAAACTTAAGTACTGTAAAACAAGGGGAGAATAGTGGATATACTAAAAATTGATCCATTATAATAAACAACATTAGGGGATATTAATCAAGACAGCAAATAAATAGATGAACAGAGCTTAAAAATATAAAAACATTTTTTTAAGAAACAGAGCTAATCCAATAAAAAAGGGGAGATGTCTAACTCTGAATTTAGGCCAGCGGGAAATGTTGTTTCAAATTTATAGATAAATTCTGCTTCTTTAAGTTTTAGAAATGTTTCTATATTCCCACCCCTCCAGTTCTGTTTGACCTGTGACACCCCCCAATATTTTAAATTAGAGGTTCTACGATTATGTACTAGTTTAAATTTTTTATAGAGATTAGTGTCATCAATTCCTTTTTCAATACATAAAAGATGCTCCTTTATTCTGTCTCTGATCATTCTTTTTGTTTCCCCAAAGTACACCAGATCACACGTACACTTAAGAACATATATAACCCCCTTGGTGGTACATCTAATGCATTCTTTAATAGTGATTTCTTCTCCTGATTTATGGACCTTCAATGTGCTCCTTTAATCACTATGCTTACATGTCTTGACATTAGGTGCACTGGGTGCCAGAATAGATTTAAAATTTCTTGATTTCTTACTAAATTATTCTATACCACCTTAACTATGACTCATTTGATATGACCAATGAAAAATTGGGAAACACCTTTAAAAAGGTGCACCTGTTGCAACACTCATCTTGAAAAAGCCCTGTATAGCGAGAAACGCATTGATGTTAGTTGCTACTTATGGACAATACATATTTGTAGTTGAAGCTACAACTTTTTCTACAACTTGTCACTGTGCTGTTGTTGGTTACTGGCCAAAAAACAGAATTTGGGAACAATCATCTGATAAACCAGCATTACCCAACGAGCCAGGACGAACTCACTGCACATTGGTACCTATTTGTGCACTGAACATTGCCATTCCGGTCTGAGGTGAGACCAAGGATCATTGACTAATTTCACTAATTGCACCTTCTACACATATATCCAAAGAGTATCCTGCGTGCTTTTGGGCACTTAAGAGTGGATATTCTGTCCTGTGGAACACGGCGGCTAAAAGTTTCAAGCTGGTCGTACAAGGACCAATCAAATTGCACATTCAGGACAGCGCCTAGAAAGGTGACGTCATTTTGCCATGGCGGTAACTTCATTCAACGGAACCGATTGCTAAACTGTTTGGGGGTAAGCTTGAGATCTCTGCTCATAAAATAACTGTTTATCCGGATTTGCTGGCGTTTCTATTTGGAAAGAAAGCCTTTCATTGACCGATTCCCCTTTTCTGTGGTGGCAACCTCTTTTTTTTATACGGAGACATCCGTTTTTAATCATATATTGTACTAATATTTCTGTGTCTGTGGTGTTTTGATTAAATTTTAGGCAGAGCCTTGTTACTTATTTAACTTTTGGACAGTTATTTCACTTTTGGACAGTTATTATTTATATGTTTGCACTTACACACCATATTTTCACTGCTTAGTCCAAAATAACGACTTTATTGATTATTACTAGTGTTATAACTTCTACACCTCGTATACACGTTATATCTATGGTATACATAGATCGAAGTTTTTTCTTATGTTCACCTTGTATCACCAGTTTATATTGTTTAAGCACAACGATTAGGTCTTGCATATTAATAGGATCACTATTTATATAATTATTCATTTGTTTTATCCACCTTCAGCTACAGCGCTCCTATTCATTTATATTGAGAATTGGATGGCATAACCTGATTCTCTTCAGATTAAGAATCATCCTTAGGCACACTATCTTGACCTAAAATATGGTCTTTACAATGTAAGGCCCTTTCAGTACAAGAGGTACACAATGTAAGAGGGGGTTCCACAATAGCTTCTAAACACATAGAACAATGAGAATCCTCAATGTCAGACATGTTAAACAGACAAATAATAGCCACAAGTCGTTTAAACAACATAATTTATGTAAGAACTTACCTGATAAATTCATTTCTTTCATATTAGCAAGAGTCCATGAGCTAGTGACGTATGGGATATACATTCCTACCAGGAGGGGCAAAGTTTCCCAAACCTCAAAATGCCTATAAATACACCCCTCACCACACCCACAAATCAGTTTAATGAATAGCCAAGAAGTGGGGTGATAAGAAAAAAGTGCGAAAGCATAAAAAATAAGGAATTGGAATAATTGTGCTTTATACAAAAAAATCATAACCACCACAAAAAGGGTGGGCCTCATGGACTCTTGCTAATATGAAAGAAATGAATTTATCAGGTAAGTTCTTACATAAATTATGTTTTCTTTCATGTAATGAGTCCATGAGCTAGTGACGTATGGGATAATGACTACCCAAGATGTGGATCTTTCCACGCAAGAGTCACTAGAGAGGGAGGGATAAAATAAAGACAGCCAATTCCGCTGAAAAATAATCCACACCCAAAATAAAGTTTAAATTTTATAATGAAAAAAACTGAAAATATAAGCAGAAGATTCAAACTGAAACAGCTGCCTGAAGTACTTTTCTACCAAAAACAGCTTCAGAAGAAGAAAACACATCAAATTGGTAGAATTTAGTAAAAGTATGCAAAGAAGACCAAGTTGCTGCTTTGCAAATTTGATCAACCGAAGCTTCATTCCTAAACGCCCAGGAAGTAGAAACTGACCTAGTAGAATGAGCTGTAATCCTTTGAGGCGGAGTTTTACCCGACTCAACATAAGCATGATGAATTAAAGATTTCAACCAAGATGCCAAAGAAATGGCAGAGGCCTTCTGACCTTTCCTAGAACCGGAAAAGAGAACAAATAGACTAGAAGTCTTTCGGAAATTCTTAGTAGCTTCAACATAATATTTCAAAGCTCTAACTACATCCAAAGAATGCAATGATTTCTCCTTAGAATGCTTAGGATTAGGACATAATGAAGGAACCACAATTTCTCTACTAATGTTGTTGGAATTCACAACCTTAGGTAAAAATTCAAAAGAAGTTCGCAACACCGCCTTATCCTGATGAAAAATCAGAAAAGGAGACTCACAAGAAAGAGCAGATAATTCAGAAACTCTTCTGGCAGAAGAGATGGCCAAAAGGAACAAAACTTTCCAAGAAAGTAATTTAATGTCCAACGAATGCATAGGTTCAAACGGAGGAGCTTGAAGAGCCCCCAGAACCAAATTCAAACTCCAAGGAGGAGAAATTGACTTAATGACAGGTTTTATACGAACCAAAGCTTGTACAAAACAATGAATATCAGGAAGATAAGCAATTTTTCTGTGAAAAAGAACAGAAAGAGCAGAGATTTGTCCTTTCAAGGAACTTGCAGACAAACCTTTCTCCAAACCATCCTGAAGAAACTGTAAAATTCTCGGAATTCTAAAAGAATGCCAGGAAAAATGATGAGAAAGACACCAAGAAATATAAGTCTTCCAGACTCTATAATATATCTCCCTAGATACAGAGAAACCTCTTCGACTAAGAATCAAGTGTTCAATCTCCATACCTTTAAATTTAAGGATTTGAGATCCTGATGGAAAAAACAGAATTTATGCTTACCTGATAAATTACTTTCTCCAACGGTGTGTCCGGTCCACGGCGTCATCCTTACTTGTGGGAATATCTCTTCCCCAACAGGAAATGGCAAAGAGTCCCAGCAAAGCTGGCCATATAGTCCCTCCTCGGCTCCGCCCACCCCAGTCATTCGACCGACGGACAGGAGGAAAAAATAGGAGAAACCATAGGGTGTCGTGGTGACTGTAGTTATAGAAAATAATTCATTGGACCTGATTAAAAAACCAGGGCGGGCCGTGGACCGGACACACCGTTGGAGAAATTAATTTATCAGGTAAGCATAAATTCTGTTTTCTCCAACATTGGTGTGTCCGGTCCACGGCGTCATCCTTACTTGTGGGAACCAATACCAAAGCTTTAGGACACGGATGAAGGGAGGGAGCAAATCAGGTTACCTAAACGGAAGGCACCACGGCTTGCCAAACCTTTCTCCCAAAAATAGCCTCCGAAGAAGCAAAAGTATCAAATTTGTAAAATTTGGCAAAAGTGTGCAGTGAAGACCAAGTCGCTGCTTTACATATCTGATCAACAGAAGCCTCGTTCTTGAAGGCCCATGTGGAAGCCACAGCCCTAGTGGAGTGAGCTGTGATTCTTTCAGGAGGCTGCCGTCCGGCAGTCTCGTAAGCCAATCGGATGATGCTTTTAAGCCAAAAGGAAAGAGAGGTAGAAGTCGCCATTTGACCTCTCCTTTTACCAGAATAGACGACAAACAGAGAAGATGTTTGTCTGAAATCTTTTGTAGCTTCTAAATAGAATTTTAGAGCACGGACTACGTCCAAATTGTGTAACAAATGTTCCTTCTTTGAAACTGGATTCGGACACAAAGAAGGTACAACTATCTCCTGGTTAATATTTTTGTTAGAAACAACCTTTGGAAGAAAACCAGGCTTAGTACGCAAAACCACCTTATCTGCATGGAACACCAGCTAGGGCGGAGAACACTGCAGAGCAGATAACATGAAACTCTTCTAGCAGAAGAAATAGCAACCAAAAACAAAACTTTCCAAGATAACAACTTAATATCTATGGAATGTAGAGGTTCAAACGGAACCCCTTGAAGAACTGAAAGAACTAGATTTAAACTCCAGGGAGGAGTCAAAGGTCTGTAAACAGGCTTGATCCTAACCAGAGCCTGAACAAATGCTTGAACATCTGGCACAGCTGCCAGTCGTTTGTGTAGTAAGACAGATAAAGCAGAAATCTGTCCCTTTAGAGAACTCGCTGTTAATCCCTTATCCAAACCTTCTTGCAGAAAGGAAAGAATCTTAGGAATTTTTATCTTATTCCATGGGAATCCCTTGGATTCACACCAGCAGATATATCTTTTTCATATTTTATGGTAAATCTTTCTAGTTACCGGTTTTCTGGCCTGAACCAGAGTATCTATCACAGAATCTGAAAACCCACACTTTGATAGAATCAAGCGTTCAATCTCCAAGCCGTCAGCTGGAGGGAGACCAGATTTGGATGTTCGAATGGACCCTGAACAAGAAGGTCCTGTCTCAAAGGTAGTTTCCATGGTGGAACCGATGATATATTCACCAGGTCTGCATACCAAGTCCTGCGTGGCCACGCAGGAGCTATCAAGATCACCGAGGCCCTCTCCTGTTTGATCCTGGCTACCAGCCTGGGAATGAGAGGAAACGGTGGAAACACATAAGCTAGGTTGAAGGTCCAAGGTGCTACTAGTGTATCCACTAGAGTCGCCTTGGGATCCCTGGATCTGGACCCGTAGCAAGGAACCTTGAAGTTCTGACGAGACGCCATCAGATCCATGTCTGGAATGCCCCATAATTGAGTCAACTGGGCAAAGATCTCCGGGTGGAGTTCCCACTCCCCCGGATGGAATGTCTGACGACTCAGATAATCCACTTCCCAGTTTTCCACACCTGGGATGTGGATCTCAGATAGATGGCAGGAGTGATCCTCCGCCCATTGTATTATTTTGGTCACTTCTTTCATCGCCAGGGAACTCCTTGTTCCCCCCTGATGATTGATATACGCAACAGCCGTCATGTTGTCTGATTGGAATCTTATGAATCTGGCCTTTGCAAGCCGAGGCCAAGCCCTGAGAGCATTGAATATCGCTCTTAGTTCCAGAATGTTTATCGGGAGAAGAGACTCTTCCCGAGACCATAGTCCCTGACCTTTCAGGGATTCCCAGCCCACTAGACTGGCGTCGGTCGTGACAATGACCCACTCTGGTCTGCAGAAGCTCATTCCCTGGGATAGGTGGTCCAGGGTTAGCCACCAACGGAGTGAATCTCTGGTCTTCTGATCTACTTGAATCACTGGAGACAAGTCTGTATAGTCCCCATTCCACTGTTTCAGCATGCACAGTTGTAATGGTCTTAGATGAATTCGCGCAAAAGGAACTATGTCCATTGCTGCAACCATTAACCCTACTACTTCCATGCACTGAGCTATGGAAGGACGTGGAACAGAATGAAGAACTTGACAAGCGCTTAGAAGTTTTGACTTTCTGACATCTGTCAGAAAAATCCTCATTTCTAAGGAATCTATTATTATTTTTCCCAAGAAGGGAACTCTTGTTGACGGAGACAGAGAACTTTTTTCAATGTTCACCTTCCATCCGTGAGATCTGAGAAAGGCCAGAACGATGTCTGTATGAGCCTTTGCTCTTGAAAGGGACGACGCTTGTATTAGAATGTCGTCCAAGTATGGTACTACTGCAATGCCCCTCGGTCTTTGAACCGCTAGAAGGGACCTGAGTACACTTGTGAAAATCCTTGGAGCAGTGGCTAATCCGAATGGGAGGGCCACAAACTGGTAATGTTTGTCCAGAAAGGCGAACCTTAGGAACTGATGATGTTCTTTGTGGATAGGAATATGTAGGTACGCATCCTTTAGATCCACGGTAGTCATAAATTGATCTTCCTGGATAGTGGGTAGAATCGTTCGAATGGTTTCCATTTTGAACGATGGTACCCTGAGAAATTTGTTTAGGATCTTTAAATCCAGAATTGGTCTGAAGGTTCCCTCTTTTTTGGGAACTACGAACATATTTGAGTAAAATCCCATTGCTTGTTCCGTCATTGGAACTGGGTGTATCACTCCCATCTTTAACAGGTCTTCTACACAATGTAAGAACGCCTGTCTCTTTATTTGGTTTGAGGATAAGTGAGACATGTGGAACCTTCCCCTTGGGGGTAGTTCCTTGAATTCCAGAAGATAACCCTGAAAAACTATTTCTAGCGTCCAGGGATCCTGAACATCTCTTGCCCAAGCCTGAGCAAAGAGAGAGAGTCTGCCCCCCACTAGATACGGTCCCGGATCGGGGGCTACTCCTTCATGCTGTTTTGTTAGCGGTAGCAGGCTTCTTGGCCTGCTTACCCTTGTTCCAGCCTTGCATAGGTTTCCAGGCTCGTTAGGACTGTGAGGCATTACCCTCTTGCTTAGAGGATGCAGAATTAGAGGCCGGTCCGTTCCTGAAATTACGAAAGGAACGAAAATTAGACTTATTCTTGGCCTTGAAAGGCCTATCTTGTGGGAGGGCGTGGCCCTTTCCCCCAGGGATGTCTGAGATAATCTCTTTCAATTCTGGTCCAAAGAGAGTTTTACCCTTGAAGGGGTAAAACTCAAGCAAATTTTGTCTTGGATGATAAATCCGCTGACCAAGATTTTAGCCAAAGCGCTCTGCGCGCCACAATTGCAAACCCTGAATTTTTCGCCGCTAATCTAGCTAATTGCAAAGCGGCATCTAAAATAAAAGAGTTAGCCAACTTAAGTGCGTGAACTCTGTCCATAACCTCCTCATATGGAGTCTCTCTACTGAGTGACTTTTCTAGTTCCTCGAACCAGAACCACGCTGCTGTAGTGACAGGAACAATGCACGAAATGGGTTGTAGAAGGTAACCTTGCTGTACAAAAATCTTTTTAAGCAAACCCTCCAATTTTTTATCCATAGGATCTTTGAAAGCACAATTATCCTCGATAGGAATAGTAGTGCGCTTGTTTAGAGTAGAAACTGCCCCCTCGACCTTAGGGACTGTCCGCCATAAGTCCTTTCTGGGGTCGACCATAGGAAATAATTTCTTAAATATAGGAGGGGGAACAAAAAGGTATGCCGGGCTTCTCCCACTCCTTATTCACTATGTCCGCCACCCGCTTGGGTATAGGAAAAGCGTCGGGGTGCACCGGAACCTCTAGGAACTTGTCAATCTTGCATAATTTTTATGGAATGACCAAGTTGTCACAATCATCCAGAGTAGATAACACCTCCTTAAGCAGTGCGCGGAGGTGCTCTAATTTAAATTTAAATGTCACAACATCAGGTTCAGCCTGTTGGGAAATTTTTCCTGAATCTGAAATTTCCCCATCTGACAAAACGTCCCTCATGGCCCCTTCAGATTGGTGTGAGGGTGTGACAGAACAATTATCATCAGCGCCCTCCTGCTCTTCAGTGTTTAAAACAGAGCAATCGGGCTTTCTCTGATATGCAGGCATTTTGGATAAAATATTTGCTATGGAGTTATCCATTACAGCCGTCAATTGTTGCATGGTAATAAGCATTGGCACGCTAGAAGTACTAGGGGCCTCCTGCGTGGGCAAAACTGGTAAATTCTCTTGGGCAACTTCATTATCTGTGACAGTACTGTCCTTACATTGTTTGGACGCTATGGCACATTTATCACACAATTTTGAAGGGGGAGACACATTGACTTTCATACATATATAACATAGCTTATCTGAAGGCACAGACATGTTAAACAGGCTTAAACTTGTCAATAAAGCACAAAAACCGTTTTAAAACAAAACCGTTACTGTTTCTTTAAATTTTAAACAGAGCACACTTTATTACTGAATATGTGAAAAAATAAGAAGGAATTGTTCAAAATTTACCAAACTTTCACCACAGTGTCTTAAAGCATTAAAAGTATTACACACCAATTTTCAGAGCTTTAACCCTTAAAATAACGAAACCGGAGCCGGTAACAGATTTAACCCCTATACAGTCCCAGCTACAGCCTTTGCTGTGACTTTACCAAGCCCAGAGGGGAATACGATACCAAATGACGCCTTCTAGGAAGTTTTCCAAATACTTTCAGGCCTCACACATGCATCTGCATGTCTTGCTCTCAAAAACAACTGCGCAGTAATGGCGCGAAAATGAGGCTCAGCCTACAACTGGGAAGGCCCTTCCTGACTGGAAAAGGTGTCTAACATAGTGCCTGACGTTAAAAAACGTTCCCCAAGTTTATAAGTGTGAATTATCAGCATAAACATGTATAAAATGTCCAAATAAAGCAATCGATTTAGCCCATAAAAGTGTCTACCAGTTTTATAGCCCATATTAAGTCCTTTATTCTGTTTGAGACTAAGAAAATGGCTTACCGGTCCCCATGAGGGGAAATGACAGCCTTCCAGCATTACACAGTCTTGTTAGAAATATGGCTAGTCATACCTTAAGCAGAAAAGTCTGCTAACTGTTTCCCCCAACTGAAGTTACTTCATCTCAACAGTCCTATGTGGAAACAGCAATCGATTTTAGTTACTGTCTGCTAAAATCATCTTCCTCTCACAAACAGAAATCTTCATATTTTTCTGTTTCAGAGTAAATAGTACATACCAGCACTATTTTAAAATAACAAACTCTTGATAGTAGAATAAATAAAAAACTACAACTAAACACCACATACTCTTAACCATCTCCGTGGAGATGTTGCCTGTGCAACGGCAAAGAGAATGACTGGGGTGGGCGGAGCCTAGGAGGGACTATATGGCCAGCTTTGCTGGGACTCTTTGCCATTTCCTGTTGGGGAAGAGATATTCCCACAAGTAAGGATGACGCCATGGACCGGACACACCAATGTTGGAGAAAAGGACCTTGCGACAGAAGGTCTGGTCTTAACGGAAGAGTCCACGGTTGGCAAGAGGCCATCCGGACAAGATCCGCATACCAAAACCTGTGAGGCCATGCTGGAGCTACCAGCAGAACAAACTAGCATTCCTTCAGAATCTTGGAGATCACTCTTGGAAGAAGAACTAGAGGCGGAAAGATATAAGCAGGATGATACTTCCAAGGAAGTGACAATGCATCTACTGCTTCCGCTTGAGGATCCCTGGATCTGGACAGATACCTGGGAAGTTTCTTGTTTAGATGAGAGGCCATCAGATCTATTTATGGAAGTCCCCACATTTGGACAATCTGAAGAAATACCTCTGGGTGAAGAGACCATTCGCCCGGATGCAACGTTTGGCGACTGAGATAATCCGCTTCCCAATTGTCTATACCTGGGATATGAACCACAGAAACTAGACAGGAGCTGGATTCCGCCCAAACCAGAATTCGAGATACTTCTTTCATAGCCAGAGGGCTGTGAGTCCCTCCTTGATGATTGATGTATGCCACAGATGTGACATTGTCTGTCTGAAAACAAATGAACGATTCTCTCTTTAGAAGAGGCCAAGACTGAAGAGTTCCAAAATATTGATCGGTAATCTCACCTCCTGAGATTCCCAAACCCCTTGTGCCGTCAGAGACCCCCACACAGCTCCCCAACCTGTAAGACTTGCATCTGTTGAGATTACAGTCCAGGTCGGAAGAACAAAAGAAGCCCCCTGAACTAAACGATGGTGATCTGTCCACCACGTCAGAGAGTGTCGTACAATGGGTTTTAAAGATATTAATTGAGATATCTTTGTGTAATCCCTGCACCACTGGTTCAGCATACAGAGCTGAAAAGGTTGCATGTGAAAACGAGCAAAGGGGATCGCGTCCGATGCAGCAGTCATAAGACCTAGAATTTCCATGCATAAGGCTACCGAAGGGAATGTGACTGAAGGTTTCGACAAGCTGATATCAATTTTAGACGTCTCTTGTCTGTCAAAGATAGAGTCATGGACACTGAATCTATCTGGAAACCCAAAAAGGTTACCCTTGTCTGAGTAATCAATGAACTTTTTAGTAAATTGATCCTCCAACCATGATCTTGAAGAAACAACACAAGTCGATTCATATGAGATTCTGCTAAATGTGAAGACTGAGCAAGTACCAAGATATCGTCCAAATAAGGAAATACCACAATACCCTGTTCTCTGATTACAGACAGAAGGGCACCGAGAACCTTTGTAAAAATTCTTGGAGCTGTTGCTAGGCCAAATGGCAGAGCCACAAACTGGTAATGCTTGTCTAGGAACGAGAATCTCAGAAACTGATAGTGATCTGGATGAATCGGAATATGCAGATATGTATCCTGTAAATCTATTGTAGACATATAATGCCCTTGCTGAACAAAAGGCAGGATAGTCCTTAAAGTTACCATTTTGAATGTTGGTATCCTTACATAACGATTCAATATTTTTAGATCCAGAACTGGTCTGAAGGAATTCTCCTTCTTTGGTACAATGAAGAGATTTGAATAAAACCCCAGCCCCTGTTCCAGAACTGGAACTGGCATAATTACTCCAGCCAACTCTAGATCTGAAACACATTTCAGAAATGCTTGAGCCTTCGCTGGATTTACTGGGACACGGGAAAGAAAAAATCTCTTTGCAGGAGGTCTTATCTTGAAGCCAATTCTGTACCCTTCTGAAACAATATTCTGAATCCAAAGATTGTGAACGGAATTGATCCAAATTTCTTTGAAAAAACGTAATCTGCCCCCTACCAGTTGAGCTGGAATGAGGGCCGCACCTTCATGTGGACTTAGGAGCTGGCTTTGATTTTCTAAAAGGCTTGGATTTATTCCAGACTGGAGATGGTTTCCAAACTGATACCGCTCCTGAGGATGAAGGATCAGTCTTTTGTTCCTTGTTGTGACGAAAGGAACGAAAACGATTATTAGACCTAAATTTACCTTTAGATTTTTTATCCTGTGGTAAAAAAGTTCCTTTCCCTCCAGTAACAGTTGAGATAATAGAATCCAACTGAGAACCAAATAATTTATTACCCTGGAAAGAAAGGGAAAGCAGAGTAGACTTAGAAGACATATCAGCATTCCAAGTTTTAAGCCATAAAGCTCTTCTAGCTAAAATAGCTAGAGACATATACCTGACATCAACTCTAATGATATCAAAGATGGCATCACAAATAAAATTATTAGCATGTTGAAGAAGAATAATAATGCTATGAGAATTATGATCTGTTACTTGTTGCGCTAAAGCTTCCAACCAAAAAGTTGAAGCTGCAGCAACATCCGCCAAAGATATAGCAGGTCTAAGAAGATTACCTGAACACAAGTAAGCTTTTCTTAGAAAGGATTCAATTTTCCTATCTAAAGGATCCTTAAAGGAAGTACCATCTGCCGTAGGAATGGTAGTACGCTTAGCAAGAGTAGAGACAGCCCCATCAACCTTAGGGATTTTGTCCCAAAATTCTAATCTGTCAGATGGCACAGGATATAATTGCTTAAAACGTTTAGAAGGAGTAAATGAATTACCCAAATTATTCCATTCCCTGGAAATTACTTCAGAAATAGCACCAGGAACAGGAAAAACTTCTGGAATAACTACAGGAGATTTAAAAACCTTATCTAAACGTTTAGATTTAGTATCAAGAGGACCAGAATCCTCAATTTCTAATGCAATTAGGACTTCTTTAAGTAAAGAACGAATAAATTCCATTTTAAATAAATATGAAGATTTATCAGCATCAACCTCTGAGACAGAATCCTCTGAACCAGAAGAACCATTATCAGAATCAGAATGATGATGTTCATTTAAAAATTCATCTGAAAAATTAGAAGTTTTAAAAGACTTTTTACGTTTACTAGAAGGAGGAATAACAGACATAGCCTTCTTAATGGATTTAGAAACAAAATCTCTTATGTTATCAGGAACCCTCTGAGTATTAGATGTTGATGGAACAGCAACAGGTAATGTAACTTTACTAAAGGAAATATTATCTGCATTAACAAGTTTGTCATGACATTCAATACAAACAACAGCTGGAGGAACAGCTACCAAAAGTTTACAGCAGATACACTTAGCTTTGGTAGCTCCAGCACCAGGCAGCGATTTTCCAGAAGTATCTTCTGACTCAGTGTCAATCTGGGACATCTTGCAATATGTAATAGAAAAAACAACATATAAAGCAAAATTGATCAAATTCCTTAAATGACAGTTTCAGGAATGGGAAAAAATGCCAGTGAACAAGCTTCTAGCAACCAGAAGCAATACAAAATGAGACTTAAATAATGTGGAGACAAAAGTGACGCCCATATTTTTTTAGCGCCAAATAAGACGCCCACATTATTTGGCGCCTAAATGCTTTTGGCGCCAAAAATGACGCCACATCCGGAACGCCGACATTTTTGGCGCAAAAGAACGTCAAAAATGACGCAACTTCCAGCGACACGTATGACGCCGGAAACATAAAAAAAATTTTGCGCCAAAAAAGTCAGCGCCAAGAATTACGCAATAAAATGAAGCATTTTCAGCCCCCGCGAGCCTAACAGCCCACAGGGAAAAGTCAAATTTTAAGGTAAGAAAAACATTGTTTTATTCAAATGCATTATCCCAAATATGAAACTGACTGTCTGAAAATAAGGAATGTTGAACATCCTGAGTCAAGGCAAATAAATGTTTGAATACATATATTTAGAACTTTATAAAAAAGTGCCCAACCATAGCTTAGAGTGTCACAGAAAATAAGACTTACTTACCCCAGGACACTCATCTACATGTTGTAGAAAGCCAAACCAGTACTGAAACGAAAATCAGCAGAGGTAATGGTATATATATAAGAGTATATCGTCGATCTGAAAAGGGAGGTAAGAGATGAATCTCTACGCCCGATAACAGAGAACCTATGAAATAGACCCCGTAGAAGGAGATCATTGAATTCAAATAGGCAATACTCTCCTCACATCCCTCTGACATTCACTGCACGCTGAGAGGAAAACCGGGCTCCAACCTGCTGCGGAGTGCATATCAACGTAGAATCTAGCACAAACTTACTTCACCACCTCCATGGGAGGCAAAGTTTGTAAAACTGATTTGTGGGTGTGGTGAGGGGTGTATTTGTAGGCATTTTGAGGTTTGGGAAACTTTGCCCCTCCTGGTAGGAATGTATATCCCATACAACACTAGCTCATGGACTCTTGCTAATTACATGAAAGAAAAGGGTGGGCCTCATGGACTCTTGCTAATATGAAAGAAATGAATTTATCAGGTAAGTTCTTACATAAATGATGTTTTCTTTCATGTAATTAGCAAGAGTCCATGAGCTAGTGACGTATGGGATAATGACTACCCAAGATGTGGATCTTCCACGCAAGAGTCACTAGAGAGGGAGGGATAAAATAAAGACAGCCAATTCCGCTGAAAAATAATCCACACCCAAAATAAAGTTTAAATCTTATAATGAAGAAAACTGAAATTATAAGCAGAAGAATCAAACTGAAACAGCTGCCTGAAGTATTTTTTTCTACCAAAAACTGCTTCAGAAGAAGAATACACATCAAAATGGTAGAATTTAGTAAAAGTATGCAAAGAAGACCAAGTTGCCGCTTTGCAAATCTGATCAATCGAAGCTTCATTCCTAAACGCCCAGGAAGTAGAAAATGACCTAGTAGAATGAGCTGTAAATCCTTTGAGGCGGAGATTTACCCGACTCGACATAAGCATGATGAATTAAAGATTTCAACCAAGATGCCAAAGAAAAGGCAGAGGCCTTCTGACCTTTCCTAGAACCGGAAAAGATAACAAATAGACTAGAAGTCTTTCGGAAATTCTTAGTAGCTTCAACATAATATTTCAAAGCTCCAACAACATCCAAAGAATGCAATGATCTCTCCTTAGAATTCTTAGGATTAGGATATAATGAAGGAACCACAATTTCTCTACTAATGTTGTTAGAATTCACAACCTTAGGTAAAAATTTTAAAAGAAGTTCGCAACACCGCCTTATCCTGATGAAAAATCAGAAAAGGAGACTCACAAGAAAAGAGCAGATAACTCAGAAACTCTTCTAGCAGAAGAGATGGCCAAAAGAAACAAAACTTTCCAAGAAAGTAATTTAATGTCCAGTGAATGCATAGGTTCAAACGGAGGAGCTTGAAGAGCCCCAAGAACCAAATTCAAACTCCAAGGAGGAGAAATTTACTTAATAACAGGTTTTATACGAACCAAAGCTTGTATAAAACAATGAATATCAGGAAGAATAGCAATCCTTCTGTGAAAAAGAACAGAAAGAGCAGAGATTTGTCCTTTCAAGGAAATTGCAGACAAACCTTTATCCAAACCATCCTGAAGAAACTGTAAAATTCTCGGAATTCTAAAAGAATGCCAGGAAAAATGATGAGAAAGACACCAAAAAATGTAAGTCTTCCAGACTCGATAATATATCATCCTAGATACAGATCTACGAGCCTGTAACATAGTATTAATCACAGAGTCAGAGAAACCTCTTTGACTAAGAATCAAGCGTTAAATCTCCATACCTTTAAATTTAAGGATTTGAGATCCTGATGGTAAAAAAGGACCTTATGACAGAAGGTCTGGACTTAATGGAAGAGTCCACGGATGACAAGAAGCCATGCAGACAAGATCCGCATACCAAAACCTGTGAGGCCATGCTGGAGCCACCAGCAGAAAAAACGAGCATTCCTTCAGAATCTTGGAGATTACTCTTGGAAGAAGAACTAGAGGCGGAAAGATATAGGCAGGATGATACTTCCAAGGAAGTGACAATGCATCCACTGCTTCCGCCTGAGGATCCCTGGATCTGGACAGATACCTGGGAAGTTTCTTGTGTAGATGAGAAACCATCAGATCTATTTCTGGAAGTCCCCACATTCGAACAATCTGAAGAAACACCTCTGGGTGAAGAGACCACTCGCCCGGATGTAATGCTTGGCGACTGAGATAATCCGCTTCCCAATTGTCTATACCTGGGATTAGACAGGAGCTGGATTCCGCCCATACCAGTATTCGAGATACTTCTTTCATAGCCAGAGGACTGTGAGTCCCTCCTTGATGATTGATGTATGCCACAGTTGTGACATTGTCTGTCTGAAAACAAATGAACGATTCTCTCTTTAGAAGAGGCCATGACTGAAGAGCTCTGAAAATTGCACGAAGTTCCAAAATATTGATTGGTAATCTCACCTCCTGAGATTTCCCAAACCCCTTGTGCGGTCAGAAACGCCCATACAGCTCCCCAACCTGTCAGACTTGCATCTGTTGAGATCACAGTTCAGGTTGGAAGAAAAAAAGAAGCCACCTGAACTAAACGATGGTGGTCTGTACCACGTCAGAGGGTGTCGAACAATCGGTTTTAAAGATATTAAATGAGATATCTTTGTATAATCCCGGCACCACTGGTTCAGCATACAGAGTTGAAGAGGTCGCATGTGAAAATGAGCAAAGGGGAACACGTCCAATGCAGCAGTCATAAGAACCTAGAATTTCCATGCATAAGGCTACCGAAGGGAATGATTGAAACTGAAGGTTTCGATAAGCTGAAACCAATTTCAGACGTCTCTAATCCAACAGAAACAGAGTCATGGACACTGAATCTATCCGGAAATCTAAAAAAGGTTACTCTTGTCTGAGGAATCAACAAACTTTTTGGTTAATTGATCCTCCAACCATGTTCTTGAAGAAAAAACACTCATAAAAAGCTGGAAAAGATCTTTCCATTGAAAATGAGCAAAGGGAATTGAATCCAATGCTGTTAAAACGTCTATGCATATATAGCAACTGAAGGAAATAATAGAGACTAAAGGTACCGGACAGACGGAACCCAAAACAAATTGTCCCTTGTCTGATAGAGACAAAGATAGTGACAAAAACCATCTGGAAACCTAAAAAAGGTAACCCTTGCATGAGGAATCAAGAGATTTTGAAAAAAAGATCCTCTAACTATGTCCTGAAGAGCAAGTGAAACATATGAGATTCCGCATCCACAGGAAATAATCTGAATGAAAACAGAAAAATGAAGAATATGCATTTATTGTATCTAATGAAAACAAATAATGCTATCAATGACCATAAAAAGGCAGAATAGTTTGAATAAAAACTCCAAAACCCAGTTCCTAGAAAAAGAACTGGAAGAAATGCCCCAGAAGATTCCAGGTCTGAGCAGCGCTTGAACCCCATGGGTACCCAGCCATGCTACAACAGTATCCAAAATATATAGGACAGAAATACACTGAAAGAAAGTGTTAGCCTTACTGGAATAAAATCAAAGAAATTTGGACAGAATAGAACCAAATAAATTTCAAAGAAGTCTTAACCTGCCCCTTACCAGCCAAGCTGGAATGCGGCACGTACATCGCAATATTAGGGAGCTGATTTCGAACCCCAATTATAAACATGTTACTTGGGAAAGAACTCAGGAATTCGTTCCTTAATAAGAACAACCAAACTAGTATAAGCTTAAAGTTTAGTCTTAGAACTCAATCTTGAAGCCCATAGTAACAGTTAAGAATTTAATCCAATTATAATTGATTATCTTAGAACAAAATCAAACAGAATTTATGCTTACCTGATAAATTACTTTCTCCAACGGTGTGTCCGGTCCACGGCGTCATCCTTACTTGTGGGAATATCTCTTCCCCAACAGGAAATGGCAAAGAGCCCCAGCAAAGCTGGCCATATAGTCCCTCCTAGGCTCCGCCCACCCCAGTCATTTGACCGACGGACAGGAGGAAAAATATAGGAGAAACCATATGGTACCGTGGTGACTGTAGTTAGAGAAAATAATTCATCAGACCTGATTAAAAAACCAGGGCGGGCCGTGGACCGGACACACCGTTGGAGAAAGTAATTTATCAGGTAAGCATAAATTCTGTTTTCTCCAACATTGGTGTGTCCGGTCCACGGCGTCATCCTTACTTGTGGGAACCAATACCAAAGCTTTAGGACACGGATGAAGGGAGGGAGCAAATCAGGTTACCTAAACGGAAGGCACCACGGCTTGCAAAACCTTTCTCCCAAAAATAACCTCCGAAGAAGCAAAAGTATCAAATTTGTAAAATTTGGCAAAAGTGTGCAGTGAAGACCAAGTCGCTGCCTTACATATCTGGTCAACAGAAGCCTCGTTCTTGAAGGCCCATGTGGAAGCCACAGCCCTAGTGGAGTGAGCTGTGATTCTTTCAGGAGGCTGCCGTCCGGCAGTCTCGTAAGCCAATCGGATGATGCTTTTAAGCCAAAAGGAAAGAGGTAGAAGTCGCTTTTTGACCTCTCCTTTTACCAGAATAAACAAACAAACAAAGAAGATGTTTGTCTGAAATCCTTTGTAGCCTCTAAATAGAATTTTAGAGCACGGACTACGTCCAAATTGTGTAACAAACGTTCCTTCTTTGAAACTGGATTCGGACATAAAGAAGGTACAACTATCTCCTGGTTAATATTCTTGTTAGAAACAACCTTTGGAAGAAAACCAGGCTTAGTACGCAAAACCACCTTATCTGCATGGAACACCAGATAAGGCGGAGAACACTGCAAAGCAGATAACTCTGAAACTCTTCTAGCAGAAGAAATAGCAACCAAAAACAAAACTTTCCAAGATAGTAACTTAATATCTATGGAATGTAAAGGTTCAAACGGAACCCCTTGAAGAACTAGATTTAGACTCCAGGGAGGAGTCAAAGGTCTGTAAACAGGCTTGATCCTAACCAGAGCCTGAACAAATGCTTGAACATCTGGCACAGCTGCCAGTCTTTTGCGTGGTAAGACAGATAAAGCAGATATCTGTCCTTTTAAAGAACTTGCAGATAATCCTTTCTCCAAACCTTCTTGTAGAAAGGAGAGAATCTTAGGAATTTTTATCTTATTCCATGGGAATCCTTTGGATTCACACCAACAGATATATCTTTTCCATATTTTATGGTAAATCTTTCTAGTTACCGGTTTTCTGGCCTGAACCAGAGTATCTATCACCGAATCTGAAAACCCACGCTTTGATAGAATCAAGCGTTCAATCTCCAAGCCGTCAGCTGGAGGGAGACCAGATTTGGATGTTCAAATGGACCCTGAATAAGAAGGTCCTGTCTCAAAGGTAGCTTCCATGGTGGAACCGATGACATATTCACCAGGTCTGCATACCAAGTTCTGCGTGGCCACGCAGGAGCTATCAAGATCACCGAGGCCCTCTCCTGTTTGATCCTGGCTACCAGCCTGGGAATGAGAGGAAACGGTGGAAATACATAAGCTAGGTTGAAGGTCCAAGGTGCTACTAGTGCATCTACTAGAGTCGCCTTGGGATCCCTGGATCTGGACCCGTAGCAAGGAACCTTGAAGTTCTGACGAGACGCCATCAGATCCATGTCTGGAATGCCCCATAATTGAGTTAGTTGGGCAAAAATCTCCGGGTGGAGTTCCCACTCCCCCGGATGGAATGTCTGACGACTCAGATAATCCGCTTCCCAGTTTTCCACACCTGGGATGTGGATCGCAGATAGGTGGCAGGAGTAATCCTCCGCCCATTGTATTATTTTGGTCACTTCTTTCATTGCCAGGGAACTCCTTGTTCCCCCCTGATGATTGATATACGCAACAGTCGTCATGTTGTCTGATTGGAATCTTATGAATTTGCTAGCTGAGGCCAAGCCCTGAGAAGATTGAAGATCGCTCTTAGTTCCAGAATGTTTATCGAGACAGGAGACTCTTCCCGAGACCATAGTCTGAGTTTTCAGGGATTCCCAGACCGCACCCCAGCCCACTAGACTGGCATCGGTCGTGACAATGACCCACTCTGGTCTGCGGAAGCTCATTCCCTGGGATAGATGGTCCAGGGTCAGCCACCAACGGAGTGAATCTCTGGTCTTCTGATCTACTTGAATCATTGGAGACAAGTCTGTATAGTCCCCATTCCACTGTTTGAGCATGCACAGTTGTAATGGTCTTAGATGAATTCGTGCAAAAGGAACTATGTCCATTGCTGCAACCATCAACCCTACTACTTCCATGCACTGCACTATGGAAGGACGTGGAACAGAATGAAGAACTTGACAAGTGCTTAGAAGTTTTGACTTTCTGACCTCTGTCAGAAAAATCCTAATTTCTAAGGAATCTATTATTGTTCCCAAGAAGGGAACTCTTGTTGACGGAGACAGAGAACTTTTTTCTATGTTCACCTTCCATCCGTGAGATCTGAGAAAGGCCAGAACGTTGTTTGTATGAGCCTTTGCTTTTGACAGGGACGACACTTGTATTAGAATGTCGTCCAAGTATGGTACTACTGCAATGCCCCTCGGTCTTAGAACCGCTAGAAGGGACCCGAGTACCTTTGTGAAAATCCTTGGAGCAGTGGCTAACCCGAATGGGAGGGCCACAAACTGGTAATGTTTGTCCAGAAAGGCGAACCTTAGGAACTGATGATGTTCTTTGTGGATAGGAATATGTAGGTACGCATCCTTTAGATCCACGGTAGTCATAAATTGACCTTCCTGGATAGTGGGTAGAATCGTTCGAATGGTTTCCATCTTGAACGATGGTACCCTGAGAAATTTGTTTAGGATCTTCAAATCTAAAATTGGTCTGAAGGTTCCCTCTTTTTTGGGAACTACGAACAGATTTGAATAAAATCCCATTCCTTGTTCCTTTATTGGAACTGGGTGTATCACTCCCATTTTTAACAGGTCTTCTACGCAATGTAAGAACGCCTGTCTCTTTATTTGGTTTAAGGATAAGTGAGACATGTGGAACCTTCCCCTTGGGGGTAGTTCCCTGAATTCCAGAAGATAACCCTGAGAAACTATTTCTAGTGCCCAGGGATCCTGAACATCTCTTGCCCAAGCCTGAGCAAAGAGAGAGAGTCTGCCCCCTACTAGATCCGGTCCCGGATCGGGGGCTACTCCTTCATGCTGTTTTGTTAGCAGCAGCAGGCTTCTTGGCCTGCTTACCCTTGTTCCAGCCTTGCATAGGTTTCCAGGCTGGTTTGGGCTGTGAGGCATTACCCTCTTGCTTAGAGGATGCAGAATTAGAGGCCGGTCCGTTCCTGAAATTGCGAAAGGAACAAAAATTAGACTTATTCTTGGCCTTGAAAGGCCTATCTTGTGGAAGGGTGTGGCCCTTTCCCCCAGTGATGTCTGAGATAATCTCTTTCAATTCTGGTCCAAATAGAGTTTTACCCTTGAAGGGGATGTTAAGCAATTTTGTCTTGGATGATAAATCCGCTGACCAAGATTTTAGCCAAAGCGCTCTGCGCGCCACAATTGCAAACCCTGAATTTTTCGCCGCTAATCTAGCTAATTGCAAAGCGGCATCTAAAATAAAAGAGTTAGCCAACTTAAGTGCGTGAACTCTGTCCATAACCTCCTCATATGGAGTCTCTCTACTGAGCGACTTTTCTAGTTCCTCGAACCAGAACCACGCTGCTGTAGTGACAGGAACAATGCACGAAATGGGTTGTAGAAGATAACCTTGCTGTACAAAAATCTTTTTAAGCAAACCTTCCAATTTTTTATCCATAGGATCTTTGAAAGCACAGCTATCCTCGATCGGAATAGTAGTGCGCTTGTTTAGAGTAGAAACTGCCCCCTCGACCTTAGGGACTGTCTGCCATAAGTCCTTTCTGGGGTCGACCATAGGAAATAATTTCTTAAATATAGGGGGGTGGAACAAAAGGTATGCCGGGCTTCTCCCACTCCTTATTCACTATGTCCGCCACCCGCTTGGGTATAGGAAAAGCGTCGGGGTGCACCGGAACCTCTGGAAACTTGTCCATCTTGCATAATTTCTCTGGAATGACCAAGTTGTCACAATCATCCAGAGTAGATAACACCTCCTTAAGCAGTGAGCGGAGATGTTACAAAAACCGTTTTAAAACAAAACCGTTACTGTCTCTTTAAATTTTAAACAGAAACACTTTATTACTGAATATGTGAAAAAGTATGAAGGAATTGTTCAAAAATTACCAAAATTTCACCACCATGTCTTAAAGCATTAAGAGTATTGCACACCAATTTTCAGAGCTTTAACCCGTAAAATAACGGAACCGGAGCCGGTTACAGATTTAACCCCTATACAGTCCCAGCTACAGCCTTTGCTGTGACTTTACCAAGCCCAGAGGGGAATACGATACCAAATGACGCCTTCTAGGAAGTTTTCCAAATACTTTCAGGCCTCACACATGCATCTGCATGTCTTGCTCTCAAAAACAACTGCGCAGTAATGGCGCGAAAATGAGGCTCAGCCTACAACTGGGAAGGCCCTTCCTGACTGGAAAAGGTGTCTAACATAGTGCCTGACGTTAAAAAACGTTCCCCAAGTTTATAAGTGTGAATTATCAGCATAAACATGTATAAAATGTCCAAATAAAGCAATCGATTTAGCCCATAAAAGTGTCTACCAGTTTTATAGCCCATATTAAGCCCTTTATTCTGTTTGAGACTAAGAAAATGGCTTACCGGTCCCCATGAGGGGAAATGACAGCCTTCCAGCATTACACAGTCTTGTTAGAAATATGTCTAGTCATACCTTAAGCAGAAAAGTCTGCTAACTGTTTCCCCCAACTGAAGTTACTTCATCTCAACAGTCCTATGTGGAAACAGCAATCGATTTTAGTAACTGTCTGCTAAAATCATCTTCCTCTCACAAACAGAAATCTTCATCCTTTTCTGTTTCAGAGTAAATAGTACATACCAGCACTATTTTAAAATAACAAACACTTGATAGAAGAATAAAAAACTACATTTAAACACCAAAAACTCTTAACCATCTCCGTGGAGATGTTGCCTGTGCAACGGCAAAGAGAATGACTGGGGTGGGCGGAGCCTAGGAGGGACTATATGGGCAGCTTTGCTGGGACTCTTTGCCATTTCCTGTTGGGGAAGAGATATTCCCACAAGTAAGGATGACGCCGTGGACCGGACACACCAATGTTGGAGAAATATGGATTTTCTTTTTTGTTTTTCTTTTTTTTTTAAAAATCACAAAATTCTTCTAGCTAAAATAGCTAAAGACATAGATTAACCCTCATTGCGAATATATTCAAAAAAATGAAAACACAAATGAAATCATTAGCATGATAGTCCAGTTTAAAGGACCAGTCAAAATAGAGGACTTGCATAATCAATAAATGCAAAACAACAAGACAAATGCAACAGCACTTAGTCTAGTAAATGTTGTCCCTTTAACAATGCTAAAATAAATCATAATCTGATACTTGATCTTAAAGTAAACAGAAAAAATGAAGCAATTGCAATATCACAGGACCAAGAAAAGTACCTGAAACTAAATAATTTTCCATAAATAAGATATAACTATATAAAGGAAAATAAATACTATTTTGCTATAAAAACAATAGCATAATTAGTAGGAGTAGAGATAGCTCCAATAAATTGGAGAACCCTCCAAATTAAATTTAACTGCTGCCAAAGAATATAGTTTAAAAATAAAAGAAAATTCTCAGCCTATTCCATTCCCTAGTATGGTGAATTGTTAAGAAAACCTCTGAAATCACAGAAGAATAAAAAGGCAGAAATAGTGTCAGCTAGTTTTAAAGAACTAGTTACCTTAATATCCAAAATAATCAACACCTCTTCAACAAAGAACAAATGTACTTTAATAATAAAAAATTTATATAAAAAAGTAGATTTGTTAGTGTCAATATCTGATGAAGAGAATTTCTGAAAGAGAAAAAAACATCATCAGAGAAGGATAAATCAGTATGTTGTTGGTCATTTGAAACTTCAATAATTAAAAAAGAAGTGAAAAAGACCTAAAAATTGTATTAGAAGGCACGAAGTCAGACAAAGCCTTAATCAGAAAAAATATTTCTTATAAATCTTCTAAATATTTCTTGTACTTAAGAATGGAAATGTATAAAAGCATAAATACTAATGGAATCTGCATGTAAAAGTATATCATAATAACTTAATACAAACCATAGCTAAAGATAAACATTTATAACATTTAAAATAAATGAACTTAGCTTTGGTAGAACTGAAACTCAGTTAAGCATTTTTCCAGAAGTGGCTTCTGACTCAGGGACAATCGGAGAGATCTTGCAATATGTAATAGAAAAAACAACATATAAAGCAAAATTGATCAAATTCCTTAAATGACAGTTTCAGGAATGGGAAAAAATGCCAGTGAACAAGCTTCTAGCAACCAGAAGCAATAAATAATGGGACTTAAATAATGTGGAGACAATAGTGACGCCCATATTTTTTAGCGCCAAAAAAGATGCCCACATTATTTGGCGCCAAAAATGACGCCACATCCGGAACGCCGACACTTTTGGCGCAAAAAAAGTAAAAAAAAAATGACGCAACTTCCGGCGACACGTATGACGCCGGAAACCGAAAAAAAAATTTGCGACAAAAAAGTCCGCGCCAAGAATGACGCAATAAAATGAAGCATTTTCAGCCCCCACGAGCCTAATAGCCCACAGGGAAAAAGTCAAATTTTAAGGTAAGAAAAAAATTGATTCATTCATATGCATTATCCCAAATATGAAACTGACTGTCTGAAATAAGGAACGTTGAACATCCTGAGTCAAGGCAAATAAATGTTTGAACACATATATTTAGAACTTTATATAAAAGTGCCCAATCATAGCTTAGAGTGTCACAGAAAAACATAATTTATGTAAGAACTTACCTGATAAATTCATTTCTTTCATATTAGCAAGAGTCCATGAGCTAGTGACGTATGGGATATACATTCCTACCAGGAGGGGCAAAGTTTCCCAAACCTCAAAATGCCTACAAATACACCCCTCACCACACCCACAATTCAGTTTAACGAATAGCCAAGAAATGGGGTGATAAAAAAGTGCGAAAGCATATAAAATAAGGAATTGGAATAATTGTGCTTTATACAAAAATCATAACCACCACAAAAAATGGTGGGCCTCATGGACTCTTGCTAATATGAAAGAAATGAATTTATCAGGTAAGTTCTTACATAAATTATGTTTTCTTTCATGTAATTAGCAAGAGTCCATGAGCTAGTGACGTATGGGATAATGATTACCCAAGATGTGGATCTTTCCACGCAAGAGTCACTAGAGAGGGAGGGATAAAACGGAGTGAATCTCTGGTCTTCTGATCTACTTGAATCATTGGAGACAAGTCTGTATAGTCCCCATTCCACTGTTTGAGCATGCACAGTTGTAATGGTCTTAGATGAATTCGTGCAAAAGGAACTATGTCCATTGCTGCAACCATCAACCCTACTACTTCCATGCACTGCACTATGGAAGGACGTGGAACAGAATGAAGAACTTGACAAGTGCTTAGAAGTTTTGACTTTCTGACCTCTGTCAGAAAAATCCTAATTTCTAAGGAATCTATTATTGTTCCCAAGAAGGGAACTCTTGTTGACGGAGACAGAGAACTTTTTTCTATGTTCACCTTCCATCCGTGAGATCTGAGAAAGGCCAGAACGTTGTTTGTATGAGCCTTTGCTTTTGACAGGGACGACACTTGTATTAGAATGTCGTCCAAGTATGGTACTACTGCAATGCCCCTCGGTCTTAGAACCGCTAGAAGGGACCCGAGTACCTTTGTGAAAATCCTTGGAGCAGTGGCTAACCCGAATGGGAGGGCCACAAACTGGTAATGTTTGTCCAGAAAGGCGAACCTTAGGAACTGATGATGTTCTTTGTGGATAGGAATATGTAGGTACGCATCCTTTAGATCCACGGTAGTCATAAATTGACCTTCCTGGATAGTGGGTAGAATCGTTCGAATGGTTTCCATCTTGAACGATGGTACCCTGAGAAATTTGTTTAGGATCTTCAAATCTAAAATTGGTCTGAAGGTTCCCTCTTTTTTGGGAACTACGAACAGATTTGAATAAAATCCCATTCCTTGTTCCTTTATTGGAACTGGGTGTATCACTCCCATTTTTAACAGGTCTTCTACGCAATGTAAGAACGCCTGTCTCTTTATTTGGTTTAAGGATAAGTGAGACATGTGGAACCTTCCCCTTGGGGGTAGTTCCCTGAATTCCAGAAGATAACCCTGAGAAACTATTTCTAGTGCCCAGGGATCCTGAACATCTCTTGCCCAAGCCTGAGCAAAGAGAGAGAGTCTGCCCCCTACTAGATCCGGTCCCGGATCGGGGGCTACTCCTTCATGCTGTTTTGTTAGCAGCAGCAGGCTTCTTGGCCTGCTTACCCTTGTTCCAGCCTTGCATAGGTTTCCAGGCTGGTTTGGGCTGTGAGGCATTACCCTCTTGCTTAGAGGATGCAGAATTAGAGGCCGGTCCGTTCCTGAAATTGCGAAAGGAACAAAAACCGTTTTAAAACAAAACCGTTACTGTCTCTTTAAATTTTAAACAGAAACACTTTATTACTGAATATGTGAAAAAGTATGAAGGAATTGTTCAAAAATTACCAAAATTTCACCACCATGTCTTAAAGCATTAAGAGTATTGCACACCAATTTTCAGAGCTTTAACCCGTAAAATAACGGAACCGGAGCCGGTTACAGATTTAACCCCTATACAGTCCCAGCTACAGCCTTTGCTGTGACTTTACCAAGCCCAGAGGGGAATACGATACCAAATGACGCCTTCTAGGAAGTTTTCCAAATACTTTCAGGCCTCACACATGCATCTGCATGTCTTGCTCTCAAAAACAACTGCGCAGTAATGGCGCGAAAATGAGGCTCAGCCTACAACTGGGAAGGCCCTTCCTGACTGGAAAAGGTGTCTAACATAGTGCCTGACGTTAAAAAACGTTCCCCAAGTTTATAAGTGTGAATTATCAGCATAAACATGTATAAAATGTCCAAATAAAGCAATCGATTTAGCCCATAAAAGTGTCTACCAGTTTTATAGCCCATATTAAGCCCTTTATTCTGTTTGAGACTAAGAAAATGGCTTACCGGTCCCCATGAGGGGAAATGACAGCCTTCCAGCATTACACAGTCTTGTTAGAAATATGTCTAGTCATACCTTAAGCAGAAAAGTCTGCTAACTGTTTCCCCCAACTGAAGTTACTTCATCTCAACAGTCCTATGTGGAAACAGCAATCGATTTTAGTAACTGTCTGCTAAAATCATCTTCCTCTCACAAACAGAAATCTTCATCCTTTTCTGTTTCAGAGTAAATAGTACATACCAGCACTATTTTAAAATAACAAACACTTGATAGAAGAATAAAAAACTACATTTAAACACCAAAAACTCTTAACCATCTCCGTGGAGATGTTGCCTGTGCAACGGCAAAGAGAATGACTGGGGTGGGCGGAGCCTAGGAGGGACTATATGGGCAGCTTTGCTGGGACTCTTTGCCATTTCCTGTTGGGGAAGAGATATTCCCACAAGTAAGGATGACGCCGTGGACCGGACACACCAATGTTGGAGAAATATGGATTTTCTTTTTTGTTTTTCTTTTTTTTTTAAAAATCACAAAATTCTTCTAGCTAAAATAGCTAAAGACATAGATTAACCCTCATTGCGAATATATTCAAAAAAATGAAAACACAAATGAAATCATTAGCATGATAGTCCAGTTTAAAGGACCAGTCAAAATAGAGGACTTGCATAATCAATAAATGCAAAACAACAAGACAAATGCAACAGCACTTAGTCTAGTAAATGTTGTCCCTTTAACAATGCTAAAATAAATCATAATCTGATACTTGATCTTAAAGTAAACAGAAAAAATGAAGCAATTGCAATATCACAGGACCAAGAAAAGTACCTGAAACTAAATAATTTTCCATAAATAAGATATAACTATATAAAGGAAAATAAATACTATTTTGCTATAAAAACAATAGCATAATTAGTAGGAGTAGAGATAGCTCCAATAAATTGGAGAACCCTCCAAATTAAATTTAACTGCTGCCAAAGAATATAGTTTAAAAATAAAAGAAAATTCTCAGCCTATTCCATTCCCTAGTATGGTGAATTGTTAAGAAAACCTCTGAAATCACAGAAGAATAAAAAGGCAGAAATAGTGTCAGCTAGTTTTAAAGAACTAGTTACCTTAATATCCAAAATAATCAACACCTCTTCAACAAAGAACAAATGTACTTTAATAATAAAAAATTTATATAAAAAAGTAGATTTGTTAGTGTCAATATCTGATGAAGAGAATTTCTGAAAGAGAAAAAAACATCATCAGAGAAGGATAAATCAGTATGTTGTTGGTCATTTGAAACTTCAATAATTAAAAAAGAAGTGAAAAAGACCTAAAAATTGTATTAGAAGGCACGAAGTCAGACAAAGCCTTAATCAGAAAAAATATTTCTTATAAATCTTCTAAATATTTCTTGTACTTAAGAATGGAAATGTATAAAAGCATAAATACTAATGGAATCTGCATGTAAAAGTATATCATAATAACTTAATACAAACCATAGCTAAAGATAAACATTTATAACATTTAAAATAAATGAACTTAGCTTTGGTAGAACTGAAACTCAGTTAAGCATTTTTCCAGAAGTGGCTTCTGACTCAGGGACAATCGGAGAGATCTTGCAATATGTAATAGAAAAAACAACATATAAAGCAAAATTGATCAAATTCCTTAAATGACAGTTTCAGGAATGGGAAAAAAATGCCAGTGAACAAGCTTCTAGCAACCAGAAGCAATAAATAATGGGACTTAAATAATGTGGAGACAATAGTGACGCCCATATTTTTTAGCGCCAAAAAAGATGCCCACATTATTTGGCGCCAAAAATGACGCCACATCCGGAACGCCGACACTTTTGGCGCAAAAAAAAGTAAAAAAAAAATGACGCAACTTCCGGCGACACGTATGACGCCGGAAACCGAAAAAAAAATTTGCGACAAAAAAGTCCGCGCCAAGAATGACGCAATAAAATGAAGCATTTTCAGCCCCCACGAGCCTAATAGCCCACAGGGAAAAAGTCAAATTTTAAGGTAAGAAAAAAATTGATTCATTCATATGCATTATCCCAAATATGAAACTGACTGTCTGAAATAAGGAACGTTGAACATCCTGAGTCAAGGCAAATAAATGTTTGAACACATATATTTAGAACTTTATATAAAAGTGCCCAATCATAGCTTAGAGTGTCACAGAAAAACATAATTTATGTAAGAACTTACCTGATAAATTCATTTCTTTCATATTAGCAAGAGTCCATGAGCTAGTGACGTATGGGATATACATTCCTACCAGGAGGGGCAAAGTTTCCCAAACCTCAAAATGCCTACAAATACACCCCTCACCACACCCACAATTCAGTTTAACGAATAGCCAAGAAATGGGGTGATAAAAAAGTGCGAAAGCATATAAAATAAGGAATTGGAATAATTGTGCTTTATACAAAAATCATAACCACCACAAAAAATGGTGGGCCTCATGGACTCTTGCTAATATGAAAGAAATGAATTTATCAGGTAAGTTCTTACATAAATTATGTTTTCTTTCATGTAATTAGCAAGAGTCCATGAGCTAGTGACGTATGGGATAATGATTACCCAAGATGTGGATCTTTCCACGCAAGAGTCACTAGAGAGGGAGGGATAAAATAAAGACAGCCAATTCCGCTGAGAAAATAATCCACAACCCAAATCAAAAAGTTTTAATCTTTATAATGAAAAAAACTGAAATTATAAGCAGACGAATCAAACAGAAACAGCTGCCTGAAGTACTTTTCTACCAAAAACTGCTTCAGAAGAAGAAAACACATCAAAATGGTAGAATTTAGTAAAAGTATGCAAAGAAGACCAAGTTGCTGCTTTGCAAATCTGATCAACCGAAGCTTCATTCCTAAACGCCCAGGAAGTAGAAACTGACCTAGTAGAATGAGCTGTAATCCTTTGAGGTGGTGGAGTTTTACCCGACTCAACATAGGCAAGATGAATTAAAGATTTCAACCAAGATGCCAAAGAAATGGCAGAAGCTTTCTGGCCTTTTCTAGAACCGGAAAAGATAACAAATAAACTAGAAGTCTTTCGGAAAGACTTAGTAGCTTCAACATAATATTTCAAAGCTCTAACAACATCCAAAGAATGTAACGATTTCTCCTTAGAATTCTTAGGATTAGGACATAATGAAGGAACCACAATTTCTCTACTAATGTTGTTGGAATTCACAACTTTTAGGTAAAAATTCAAAAGAAGTTCGCAACACTGCCTTATCCTGATGAAAAATCAGAAAAGGAGACTCACAAGAAAGAGCAGATAATTCAGAAACTCTTCTGGCAGAAGAGATTGCCAAAAGAAACAAAACTTTCCAAGAAAGTAATTTAATGTCCAATGAATGCATATGTTCAACGGAGGAGCTTGAAGAGCCCCTAGAACCAAATTCAAACTCCAAGGAGGAGAAATTGACTTAATGACAGGTTTTATACGAACCAAAGCTTGTACAAAACAATGAATATCAGGAAGATTAGCAATCTTTCTGTGAAAAAGAACAGAAAGAGCAGAGATTTGTCCTTTCAAGGAACTTGCGGAAAAACCTTTATCTAAACCATCCTGAAAAAACTGTAAAATTCTTGGAATTCTAAAAGAATGCCAAGAAAAATGATGAGAAAGACACCAAGAAATATGTCTTCCAGACTCTATAATATATCTCTCTGGATACAGATTTACGAGCCTGTAACATAGTATTAATCACAGAGTCAGAGAAACCTCTTTGACTAAGAATCAAGCGTTCAATCTCCATACCTTTATATTTAAGGATTTGAGATCCTGATGGAAAAAAGGACCTTGCGACAGAAGGTCTGGTCGTAGCGGAAGAGTCCACGGATGGCAAGAGGCCATCCGGACAAGATCCGCATACCAAAACCTGTGAGGCCATGCCGGAGCTACCAGCAGAACAAACGAGCATTCCTTCAGAATCTTGGAGATTACTCTTGGAAGAAGAACTAGAGGCGGAAAGATATAAGCAGGATGATACTTCCAAGGAAGTGATAATGCATCCACTGCTTCCGCCTGAGGATCCCGGGAACTGGACAGATACCTGGGAAGTTTCTTGTTTAGATGAGACGCCATCAGATCTATTTCTGGAAGCTCCCATATTTGAACAATCTGAAGAAATACCTCTGGGTGAAAAGACCATTCGCCCGGATGCAACGTTTGGCGACTGAGATAATCCGCTTCCCAATTGTCTATACCTGGGATATGAACCGCAGAGATTAGACAGGAGCTGGATTCCGCCCAAACCAGAATTCGAGATACTTCTTTCATAGCCAGAGGACTGTGAGTCCCTCCTTGATGATTGATGTATGCCACAGTTGTGACATTGTCTGTCTGAAAACAAATGAACGATTCTCTCTTCAGAAGAGGCCAAGACTGAAGAGCTCTGAAAATTGCACGGAGTTCCAAAATATTGATCGGTAATCTCACCTCCTGGGATTCCCAAACTCCTTGTGCCGTCAGAGATCCCCACACAGCTCCCCAACCTGTGAGACTTGCATCTGTTGAGATTATAGTCCAGGTCGGAAGCACAAAAGAAGCCCCCTGAATTAAACGATGGTGATCTGTCCACCATGTCAGAGAGTGTTGTAAAATCGGTTTAAAGATATTAATTGAGATATCTTTGAGTAATCCCTGCACCATTGGGTCAGCATACAGAGCTGAAGAGGTCGCATGTGAAAACGAGCAAAGGAGATCGCATCTGATGCGGCAGTCCTAAGACCCAACATTTCCATGCATAAGGCTACCAAAGGGAATGATTGTGACTGAAGGTTTTGACAAGCTGATATCAATGTTAAACTTCTCTTGTCTGACAAGGACAGAGTCATAGACACTGAATTTATCTAGAAACCTAAAAAGGTTACCCTTGTCTGAGGAATCAATGAACTGAATGGTAAATTGATCCTCCAACCATGAAATTGAAGAAACAACACAAGTCGATTCGTATGAGATTCTTCGAAAATGAGAAGACTGAGCAAGTACCAACGTATGACGCCGGAAACGGAAATAGAATTTTTGCGCCAAAAAAGTCTGCGCCAAGAATGACGCAATAAAATGAAGCATTTTCAGCCCCCGCGAGCCTAACAGCCCACAGGGAAAAAGTCAAATTTTAAGGTAAAAAATGTTAAATTAAAATGCATTATCCCAAATATGAAACTGACTGTCTGAAAAATAAGGAAAGTTGAACATTCTGAGTCAAGGCAAATAAATGTTTGAATACATATATTTAGAACTTTATAAACAAAGTGCCCAACCATAGCTAGGAGTGTCACAGAAAATAAGACTTACTTACCCCAGGACACTCATCTACATATAGCAGATAGCCAAACCAGTACTGAAACGAGAATCAGCAGAGGTAATGGTATATATAAGAGTATATCGTCGATCTGAAAAGGGAGGTAAGAGATGAATCTCTACGACCGATAACAGAGAACCTATGAAATAGACCCCTTAGAAGGAGATCACTGCATTCAAATAGGCAATACTCTCCTCACATCCCTCTGACATTCACTGCACGCTGAGAGGAAAACCGGGCTCCAATTTGCTGCGGAGCGCATATCAACGTAGAATCTAGCACAAACTTACTTCACCACCTCCATCGGAGGCAAAGTTTGTAAAACTGAATTGTGGGTGTGGTGAGGGGTGTATTTATAGGCATTTTAAGGTTTGGGAAACTTTGCCCCTCCTGGTAGGAATGTATATCCCATACGTCACTAGCTCATGGACTCTTGCTAATTACATGAAAGAAATAAGGCTTTAAAGTAAAAAATATATCAGTTTACACGAAAACACACTCTGCATCTCGCCACAGCACTGCTGTGGCGCCTACCTGCCCCCAGGGTACTTCAGAATGAATAGCCAACACTCCAAGCCAAAAAATACTGTCCAGGAGCAACTGGAGTTACTGCTTGCTGCTCCTCTGTCAGAAGGAAGTGCGCATCTGAGCGTGCGAAGACAAGCCCCGCCCCTTATGGACGAATTTGGAGTAGGCCCAAACACAACCGCATCCCTTATGTCAGAAATAAAAGGGACTCCAGTAACACCCTTCTGTGAAACAGGTCTACTGCTTACCCCATTCCCATATAGGGAAATAAATGCCAGCCATTTCTGATATATTAAGTCTCTTCAAAAATAAAAGGAAGCACATACCTTAATGCTGCTTGTAGCATGAAACCGGTCTCTACACTGAAGATGTCTCATGTGTTACCTTCAGAAGTCTTTTGGGAACCAGCGTGGATCTTAGTTACAACTGCTAAGATCATCAACCTCAGGGCAGAAATCCTCTTCCATAACCCCCTGAGGAAAATAGTACTCACCGGTACCATTTAAAATTAAAAACTTCTTGATTGAAGAAAAAACTATCACCTCCTGTTTGCAGGAGGTTAATATCCCATAAGTAAGGATGAAATCCATGGACTCGTCATATCTTTGTAAAAGAAATACATATATTTAAAACTTTATATTAATACATAAAGCTCCAAACCATGCTGAGAGTGTCTTAAAAAAAGATACATACTTACCAAAAGACACATATAGCAGATAGCCAACCAGCACTGAAAACTATCAGCAGAGGTAATGGTATATAAGAATATATTGTCGATCTAAAAAAGGGAGCTAGGAGATGAATCCCTACGACCGATATAAGAGAACCCTTGAAAAGATTTCCTGCGAGGAAAACCATAAAATCAATAGGCGATACTCTCTACACATCCCTCCAACACTACTCAGAGGAATTGGGCTTCAGAATGCTTAGAAGCACTTATCATAGAAGAAATAATAAAAAACAAGCACAACTTACTTCACTACCTCCATGGCAGGCAAAGTTTGTAAAACTGAATTGTAGGTGTGGTGAGGGGTGTATTTATAGGCATTTTGAGGTTTGAAAAACGTTGCCCCTCCTGGTAGGATTGTATATCCCATACGTCACTAGCTCACGGACTCTTGCCAATTACATGAAAGAAATAAAAAAAAAAAGGAAATTTATGCTTACCTGATAAATTGATTTCTTTTACGATATGCCGAGTCCACAGGTTTCATCCTTACTTGTGGGATATTATCCTCCTGCTAACAGGAATTGGCAAAGAGAACCACAGCAGAGTCGTTATATAGATCCTCCCTTAACCCCTCCCCCCAGTCATTCGACCGAAGATATAGGAAGAGAAAGGAAAAGCAGAGGTGACTGAAGTTTTGAAAAAAAAGAAATCCTGTCTTAAAATGACAGGGCGGGCCGTGGACTCGGCATATCGTAAAATAAATCAATTTATCAGGTAAGCATAAATTTCCTTTTCTTTTACAAGATTTTTTTTTTACGGGTTTCATCCTTACTTGTGGGATACCAATACCAAAGCTTTAGGACATGGATGAAAGGGAGGGACAAGGCAGGAACCTAAACGGAGGGCACCACTGCTTGAAGAACCTTTCTCCCAAAAATAGCCTCAGAAGAAGCAAAAGTATCAAATTTGTAAAATTTGGAAAAAGTATGAAGGGAGGACCAAGTCGCAGCCTTACAAATCTGTTCAACAGAAGCATCGTTTTTGAAAGCCCATGTGGAAGCCACAGCTCTAATAGAATGAGCCGTAATCTTTTCAGGAGGCTGCTGTCCAGCAGTCTCATATGCCAGGCCAGATGATGCTTCTCAGCCAAAAAGAGAGAGAGGTAGCTGTAGCTTTTTGACCCCTACACTTTCCAGAATAAACAACAAAAAGAGAAGATGTTTGACGGAAATCCGTGGTTGCTTGTAAGTAAAACTTTAAAGCACGAACCACATCCAAGTTATGTAACAGACGTTCCTTCTTAGAAGGATTGGGACATAAGGAAGGAACAACAATTTCCTGATTAATATTCTTATTTGAAACAACCTTGGGAAGAAATCCAGGTTTAGTATGCAACACCACCTTATCCAAATGGAATATAAGATAAGGTGAATCGCATTGTAATGCAGAAAGCTCAGAAACTCTTCGAGCAGAAGAGATAGCAACTAAAAACAAAACTTTCCAAGATAACAGCTTAATATCTATGGAATGCATAGGTTCAAACGGAACCCCTTGAAGAACATTGAGAACTAAATTCAAACTCCATGGCGGAAAACAAGATAAGGCGAGTTGCATTGTAATGCAGATAGTTCAGAAACTCTTTGTGCTGAAGAGATAGCAACTAGAAACAGAACTTTCCAAGATAGAAGCTTAATATCTATGGAAAGCATGGGTTCAAACGGAACCCCTTGAAGAACTTTAAGAACTAAATTCAAACTCCATGGCGGAGCCACAGGTTTAAACACAGGCTTGATTCTAACTAAAGCCTGACAGAACGCTTGAACGTCTGGGACATCTGCCAGACGCTTGTGCAATAGAATAGACAAAGCAGATATCTGTCCTTTTAAGGAACTAGCTGACAATCCCTTCTCCAATCCTTCTTGGAGAAAGGACAAAATCCTAGGAATCCTGATCTTACTCCATGAGTAGCCTTTGGATTCGCACCAATAAAGATATATACGCCATATCTTATGATAAATTTTCCTAGTGACAGGCTTTCGAGCCTGAATCAAGGTATCTATGACCAACTCAGAGAACCCCCGCTTGGAAAAGATCAAGCGTTCAATCTCCAAGCAGTCAGTCGCAGAGAAACTAGATTTGGATGCTGGAACGGACCTTGAATCAGAAGGTCCTGTCTCAGTGGCAGAGTCCATGGTGGAAGAGATGACATGTCCACCAGGTCTGCATACCAAGTCCGGCGTGGCCACGCAGGTGCTATCAAAATCACTGAAGCTCTCTCCTGTCTGATTCTGGCAATCAAACGAGGAAGGAGAGTAAATGGTGGAAACACATAAGCCAGGTTGAAAGATCAGGGTGCTACTAGAGCATCTATCAGTACTGCCTGAGGATCCCTTGAACTGGACCCGTATCAAGTAAGTTTGGCATTCTGACGAGACGCCATCAGATCCAATTCTGGTGTGCTCCATTGCTGAATCAATTGTGCAACACCTCCGGATGGAGTTCCCACTCCCCAGGATGAAAAGTCTGACGACTTAGAAAATCCGCTTCCCAGTTCTCCACTCCTGGGATATAGATTGCTGATAGATGGTCAGAGTGAGTCTCTGCCCATTGAATTATTTTGGAAACCTCTATCATAGCTAGAGAACTCTTTGTTCCCCCTTGATGATTGATATATGCTACAGTCGTGATATTGGAATCTTAGGAATCTGGCCGACGCCAGCTGAGGCCACGCCTGAAAGTGCGTTGAATATTTCTAGAAAATTTATCAGGAGGAGAGCCTCCTCCTGAGTCCACAATCCCTGTGCTTTCAGAGAATTCCAGACTACACTCCAGTCCAACAGGCTGGCGTCCGTCGTCACTATGACCCATGCTGGCCTGCGGAAAAACACATTCCCTTGGACAGATGATCCTGTGACAACCACCAAAGAAGAGAGTCTCTGGTCTCTTGGTCCAGATTTATCCAAGGAGATAAATCTGCATAATCCCCATTCCACTGTTTGAGCATGCAAAGTTGCAGTGGTCTGAGATGCAAGCGAGCAAACGGAACTATGTCCAGTGCCGCTACCATTAAACCGATTACCTCCATACACTGAGCCACTGACAGCCGAGGAATGGAATGAAGAGCTTGGCAGATAGATAAAATCTTTGATTTCCTGACCTCAGTCAGAAAATTTTTCATGTCCACCGAATCTATCAGAGTTCCCAGAAATGGAACTCTTGTGAGAGGGATAAGTGAACTCTTTTGCACGTTCACCTTCCACCCGTGAGATCTTAGAAAAGCAAACACAATGTCGTGTGAGACTTGGCTAATTGGTAAATTGACGCCTGGATTAAGATATCGTCCAGATAAGGCGCCACAGCTATGCCCCGCGGCCTTAGAACCGCCAGAAGGGACCCTAGCACCTTTATGAAAATTCTGGGAGCCGTGGCCAACCCCGAAGGGAAGAGCCACAAACTGGTAATGTTTGTCCAGAAACGCGAACCTGAGGAACTGGTGATGATATTTGTGGATAGGAATGTGTAGATATGTAGCCTTTAAGTCCACGGTGGTCATATATTGACCCTCCTGGATCATTGGCAAAATAGTCCGAATGGACTCCATCTTGAAGGATGGGACTCCGAGGAATTTGTTTAGGATCTTGAGATCCAAAATTGGTCTGAAAGTTCCCTCTTTTTTGGGAACCACAGATTGGAGTAGAACCCTTGCCCCTGTTCTGTATTCGGAACTGGGCAGATCACTCCCATGGAAAATAGGTCTTCTACGCAGCGTAAGAACGCCTCTCTTATTGTCTGGTTCTACAGACAATTGAGAAAGATGGAATCTCCCCCTTGGGAGAGAATCTTTGAAATCTAAAAGATACCCCTGGGTTACTATTTCTAAAGCCCAGGAGTCCTGAACGTCTCTTGCCCAAGCCTGAGCGAAGAGAGAAAGTCTGCCCCCTACTAGATCTGGTCCCGGATCGTGGGCTACCCCTTCATGCTGTCTTGGAAGCAGCAGCGGGCTTCTTAGCCTGTTTACCCTTGTTCCAAGTCTGGTTAGGTCTCCAGACTGACTTTGATTGAGCAAAATTCCCCTCTTGCTTCGCAGCAGAGGAAGAGGGACCACCTTGAAGTTTCGAAAGGAACGAAAATTATTTTCTTTGGTCCTCATCTTATCCTGAGGAAGGGCATGGCCTTTCCCTCCAGTGATGTCTGGAATGATCTCTTTCAGTTCAGGCCCGAATAGAGTCTTACCCTTGAAAGGGATGGCTAAAAGCTTAGCTTTTAATGACACATCAGCAGACCAGGACTTAAGCCATAACACACTGCGCGCTTAAATGGCAAAACCTGGGGGGAACTTCCGGGCAACGGCCATGACTGGTCACATAGCTGTGTGCTGCTACAGCTTTCTTGTGATAAATGCAGAAATTTTCCTTACAGCCATTTGATCTACTAAATATTTTGTTGGAGCCAACTTGTATAATAGACGCTGCATCTATCCTACCTTGTGCTTCAAGAAATGCTGCTGGCATCAGCGCCTGGAGCCGTTTTTCAATCTCGGCCTGCATTATACCCCCCAGCAGGGCGCCCTGGGCCCTGTCGTTACGTGGCACTCCCAGTGCTCTAATTTGCAGCAGACTACCTGGGTCTCTACACCAATACTAACTACCCATACCCTTGCCAGCATTTACTATGGATACCGCTAAGGGAATTATGGAGGATATCTACTACCTGCTAGAGGACTATTTCCAGGCATATGAAGCATCGCTTAATAAAGTTACCACGTGGGGTAAAGTTGGAGCTTTGGAACAGCCCGAATCTAATGACTTACCCTCATCTTTCAAAAGACCCCTAACAGGCACCACAGATGGTCTGGAAGAGCTGGAGCTGCGCTGTCAAGAGAACATGGCCGCAACTTCCGCACATACTACCGAGCGCCAAATGTGCCTGATGCCTGAGCACACTGAATGCCCAGCTTTGAGCAGCTCCCCTCGCATGCTGGCAGCAGAAATCTGGGCGCTTAGTCCTAATTATACCTCCGCCGGACCCCTCGATAACGCTCCACAATGGCTGATGGCCGCTCCGAGACCTGTGCCCATACAGCCATACAGCGAAAAGGACACTGAAAGGGAGTCTCTGTAGTCCATCTTTGAGAGGTTCTATTTGTTTATCTATTGCTATAGATGGGCGAAAGGAGAGAGCTGGAATAGGCTGATTTCTGCTGTACTTTCCAGATATTAACTTTCCAGTTTGCTGACATCGATATCTGGGACTCTTCATATTGGGGTAAATCTCTCTATGTACTCTATTTATGTACTATATCTTAGCAGCAATTGAGGCCTCTCTGTCATACCTCTGTGGTCAGTGTTTTTCAATAACCCTAGACTGAATCAGGACTACTGAAGAAAGAAGAGACGTTTAGGCTCTTACCCTGGCGTCTTGTTTGCTGTTTTTTTTTTCTGCTATCTACATTTTCATCTTATTTGTTGGACCTTTGCAACGACCTACTGATGTTTATCTAATATAGTTCATGGTCTGTTTATAGAGGGAAAACATAATGCACAATGTTGTTCTATGAGGACTTCTGCCATCTTTTTGCCTGCGGCCGGGGCAAGAGGTTTGGCTCATATTATAGTAGGCAACATTATACTGTTATTGATTACCTTTACTTGACTAGTTCCCCTGTTTCTGCGATGGGCAGCTCCATGTTACCACCATTCCCTATTATAGAGTATTATATCTGCATATTTATGTTTTCCAAATTTTAATATTCTTGTTACTGATTGCTAGCTACAGGCACCAAGATTGACCAAACTCAGTTTCTATATCCTAGTATTTAGCATGATGCCTGTACGCATTAATGACCACTTAATGTTCCTGTCTTGGGCTCTCTATATAATTATTAGTTGCTTTATAGGATGTGGCCCAATCAAAAAGTAAAGTAATCTGACTACATTGTGTGGTGGCCAAATTTCTATCTTGTTTAGAGGTCCCCAACATTTAGTTGAATGTCTTCATTTAGTCATAATAGATTTGGCTTTCATGCCTCTCAAGATAAATTAAGTTGGCCCACCTATTAGCATTACCAGACCTCATAGTGTGCCATGGGTTACAATCTCTTATATTACGCTTTAAGACAGCATACAATTCCAATAAGATCCTTCTATGGGCCTCCTTTACGTAATACATAAATGGCTGGTTGGCTATAAGCCTCGGCAGGGTAACCTTTTGAGGGTTATGGGTTTCTTATGGCAAGTTTACTTTACTGAGGTATAGTTCCCCAACACTCATCCCAACAATTATTTATTCAACCAGACCCTGATTGTCGAAAATTTTTATATGGTTCTATGAAAGAAGTTTTCAGCATAAGACCTTGTTAAACCTATAAAAATGCTATAAGCCTTAGCAGGGTAACCTTTTGAAAATTATGGGTTTCTTATGGCAAGCTCACTTCACTGATGTGTAGTCTCCCAACATTCATCCCAATAATTAGTTATTCAACTAAACCCTGATTGTAGAAAATGTTTATATGGCTCTATGAAAGAAGTTTTCAGTATAAGACCTTGTTAAACCTATAAAAAATGTAAAACCTGAGGTAAATAGAACAAGACCCATGAGTGGTCTTTCTAATACAGGCAGCCTCCTGTGCCATAAAAAAACCTATTTGATTAGGGGTCCAAGAGTGGCCCCTTAAATAAAAGGGGAAGCTTACTTATTGTTGGCATGTCTGACAACTATGATTACATAACGCTACGAACACTCTCTATTTTTCCTTATTACAGTTATATTATTAGTGGAACTTATCAGCAACACTTGTATTTACATTTTATGTATTGCATACTCAGCTTTGTATTGTCTTTCTTCTGATGGTATTATTGAAGTGTTTTAATGCCATATATGTATGCCAAATTTTACCTCAATAAAAATTATAAAAAAAAAAAAATGGCAAAACCTGAATTCTTCGCCGCTAATTTAGCCAATTGAAAAGCGGCATCTGTAATGAAAGAATTAGCCAGCTTGAGAGCCCTAATTCTATCTAGAATATCCTCTAATGGAGTCTCAACCTGAAGAGCCTCTTCCAGAGCCTCAAACCAAAAGGACGCTGCAGTAATTACAGGAACAATGCACGCTATAGGTTGGAGAAGAAAACCTTGAAGAACAAATATTTTCTTCAGGAGACCCTCTAATTTTTTATCCATATGGTCTTTGAAAGCACAACTGTCCTCAATAGGTATAGTTGTATGCTTAGCCAGGGTAGAAATAGCTCCCTCCACCTTAGGGACCCTCTGCCACGAGTCCCGCACGGTGTCTGATATGGGAAACATTTTCTTAAAAGGAGAAGTTGGAAGGGGAACAAACGGAATACCTAGTCTATCCCACTCCTTTGTAACAATTTCCGAAATCCTCTTAGGGACTGGAAAAACATTGGTGTAGGCAGGAACCTCTAGGAATTTGTCCATTTTACACAATTTCTCTGGAACTACAATAGGGTCACAATCATCCAGAGTCGCTAAAACCTCCCTGAGCAATAAGTGGAGGTGTTCTAGTTTAAATTTAAAAGCCGTCATATCTGAATCTGTCTGAGGGAACATATTTCCTAAGTCAGAAATCTCTCCCTCAGCCAGCAAATCTCTCACATCAGAACATTGTGAGGGTACATCAGATATAGCTAATAAAGTTTGTTCTCACACCAGACCTACTGAGCTTCCCCTGCAACCCCGTTAGCTTAGATAAAACCTCAGTGAGGGAAGTATTCATAACTGTGGCCATATCCTGCAGGGTGAAAGAATTAGACGCACTAGAAGTACTTGGCGTCGCTTGTGCGGGCGTTAATGGTCGTGACACTTGGGGAAAATTAGATGGTATAACCTGATTCTCTTCTGACTGAGAATCATCCTGCGACATACTTTTAGTAGCTAAAATATGTTCTTTAAAATTTATTGACCTTTCAGTGCATGAGAGACACATTCTAAGTGGAGGTTCCACAATGGCTTCTAAACATATTGAACATTGACTTTCCTCAATGTCAGACATGTTGAACAGGCTAGTAATGACTACAAACAAGCATGAAAACACTTTATTTAGTGAAAAAAATAATCTTAAAAACAAAATTTATGCTTACCTGATAAATTTATTTCTCTTGTGGTGTATCCAGTCCAAGGATCATCCATTACTTGTGGGATATTCTCCTTCCCAACAGGAAGCTGCAAGAGGATCACCCAAAGCAGAGCTGTCTATATAGCTCCTCCTCTAACTGCCACTCCCAGTCATTCGACCGAAGACAAGCAAGAGAAAGGAGAAACCATAGGGTGCAGTGGTGACTGTAGTTTAAAAATAAAACACACCTGCCTTAAAATGACAGGACGGGCCGTGGACTGGATACACCACAAAAGAAATAAATTTATCAGGTAAGCATAAATTTTGTTTTCTCTTGTAAGGTGTATCCAGTCCACGGATCATCC
>NC_069500.1:857357482-857389982 GCF_027579735.1 Bombina bombina
CAAGGACGACACAATGTAAGAGGGTGTTCCACAATGGCTTCTAAACACATAGAGCAATGAGATTCCTCAATGTCAGACATGTTGAACAGACAAGTAATAACATCACAAGTCGTTAACAACCTTTATTATATAAGAAAAGCAATTCAGCAAAAAAGCGAGTACTGCGCCTTTAAGAATAAAAAGTTGCTAAAACGTTATGCAAAATGTTTAGTTTTGATGATATGTGTACCTAATGTGCAATTGGATATTGCACCACAAGTAAACAGGCTAGTTAACTCATTAAATTCCAGAGATTTGACAACAAAGAGCGTTCTGCAGAGAAATATGAACTAAATGCCCCTGCACCTCGCCACAGCTCTGCTGTGGCACCTACCTGCCCCAAGAGCCTGATAAAGCGATTTGGTCTCACTCCGAAAAACAGCCTCACAGTCTGGTCCCAACCGGAGATAATGGCTGCTGCTCTCCAAAAAACATAATTTATGCTTACCTGATAAATTTATTTCTCTTGAAGTGTATCCAGTCCACGGGTCATCCATTACTTGTGGGATATTCTCCTTCCCAACAGGAAGTTGCAAGAGGATCACCCACAGCAGAGCTGCTATATAGCTCCTCCCCTCACTGCCATATCCAGTCATTCGACCGAAACAAGCCGAGAAAGGAGAAACCATAGGGTGCAGTGGTGACTGTAGTTTAATTAAAATTTAGACCTGCCTTAAAAGGACAGGGCGGGCCGTGGACTGGATACACTACAAGAGAAATAAATTTATCAGGTAAGCATAAATTATGTTTTCTCTTGTTAAGTGTATCCAGTCCACGGGTCATCCATTACTTGTGGGATACCAATACCAAAGCTAAAGTACATGGATGATGGGAGGGACAAGGCAGGAACTTAAACGGAAGGAACCACTGCCTGTAGAACCTTTCTCCCAAACACAGCCTCCGAAGAAGGAAAAGTATCAAATTTGTAAAATTTTGAAAAAGTGTGAAGCAAAGACCAAGTCGCAGCCTTGCAAATCTGTTCAACAGAGGCCTCATTTTTGAAGGCCCAGGTGGAAGCCACAGCTCTAGTAGAATGAGCTGTAATCCTTTCAGGGGGCTGCTGTCCAGCAGTCTCATAGGCTAGGCGTATTACGCTCCGAAGCCAAAAGGAAAGAGGTTGCCGAAGCTTTTCGACCTCTCCTCTGTCCAGAGTAAACGACAAACAGGGAAGATGTTTGACGAAAATCTTTAGTAGCTTGTAAGTAAAACTTCAAGGCACGGACTACGTCCAGATTATGTAAAATACGTTCCTTCTTTGAAGGATTAGGGCACAACGATGGAACAACAATCTCTTGATTGATATTTTTGTTAGAAACCACCTTAGGTAAAAACCCAGGTTTGGTACGCAGAACTACCTTATCTGCATGAAAAATGAGATAAGGAGAATCACATTGTAAGGCAGATAGCTCAGAGACTCTCCGAGCCGAGGAAATAGCCATCAAAAACTGAACCCCTTCATTCCATTGATATTAAGCTTTTATCTTGGAAAGTTCTAACGGGACTCCTTGAAGAACCTTAAGAACCAAGTTTAAGCTCCACGGGGGAGCAACAGGTTTAAACACAGGCTTAATTCTAACCAATGCCTGGCAAAATGCCTGGACGTCTGGAACCTCTGCCAGACGCTTGTGCAAAAGAATAGACAGAGCAGAAATCTGTCCCTTTAAGGAACTAGCTGATAATCCTTTGTCCAAGCCCTCTTGGAGAAAAGACAATATTCTAGGAATCCTAACCTTACTCCATGAGTAACTCTTGGATTCACACCAATAAAGATATTTACTCCATATCTTGTGGTAGATTTTCCTGGTAACAGGCTTTCGTGCCTGTATTAAAATATCAATGACTGACTCGGAGAAGCCACGCTTTGATAGAATCAAGCGTTCAATCTCCATGCAGTCAGTCTCGTAGAAATTAGATTTGGATGATTGAAAGGACCTTGTATCAGAAGGTCCTGTCTTAGAGGCAGAGTCCATGGTGGAAAGGATGACATGTCCACTAGGTCTGCATACCAAGTCCTGCGTGGCCACGCAGGTGCTATCAGAATCACTGATGTTCTCTCCTGTTTGATTTTGGCAATCAGTCGAGGGAGCAGAGGAAACACCTAAGCCAGGTTGAAGAACCAAGGCGCTGCTAGAGCATCTATCAGCGTCGCTTCTGGGTCCCTGGACCCGTAACAAGGAAGCTTGGTGTTCTGGCGAGACGCCATGAGATCCAACTCTGGTTTGCCCCAACGATGAATCAACTGAGCAAACACTCCCCCGGATGGAAAGTCTGACGACTTAGAAAATCCGCCTCCCAGTTCTCCACGCCTGGGATATGGATTGCTGACAGGTGGCAAGAGTGGTACTCTGCCCAGCGAATTCTTTTTGAGACTTCTAACATCGCTAGGGAACTCCTGGTTCCCCCTTGATGGTTGATGTAAGCCACAGTCGTGATGTTGTCCGACTGAAATCTGATGAACCTCAGTGTTGCTAACTGAGGCCAAGCCAGAAGAGCATTGAATATCGCTCTTAACTCCAGAATATTTATTGGAAGGAGTTTCTCCTCCTGAGTCCACGATCCCTGTGCCTTCAGGGAATTCCAGACTGCATCCCAACCTAGAAGGCTGGCATCTGTTGTTACAATTGTCCAATCTGGCCTGCGAAAGGTCATACCCTTGGACAAGTGTACCTGAGACAACCACCAGAGAAGAGAATCTCTGGTCTCTTGTTCGAGATTTAGCAGAGGGGACAAATCTGTGTAATCCCCATTCCACTGACTCAGCATGCATAATTGTAGCGGTCTGAGATGAAGACGCGCAAATGGCACTATGTCCATTGCCGCTACCATTAAGCCGATTACCTCCATACACTGAGCTACCGAAGGGCGCGGAATGGAGTGAAGAAAACGGCAAGCATTTAGAAGTTTTGATAACCTGGACTCAGTCAGGTAAATTTTCATTTCTACAGAATCTATAAGAGTCCCTAAGAAGGAGACTCTTGTGAGTGGGGATAGAGAACTCTTTTCCTCGTTCACTTTCCACCCGTGCGACCTCAGAAATGCCAGAACTATCTCTGTATGAGACTTGGCAACTTGAAAGCTTGACGCCTATATCAGGATGTCGTCTAGATACGGAGCCACCGCTATGCCTCGCGGTCTTAGAACCGCCAGAAGTGAGCCCAGAACCTTTGTAAAGATTCTCGGGGCTGTAGCCAACCTGAAGGGAAGAGCTACAAATTGGTAATGCCTGTCTAGAAAGGCAAACCTTAGAAACCGATGATGATCCTTGTGAATCGGTATGTGAAGGTAGGCATCCTTTAAGTCCACTGTGGTCATGTACTGACCTTCTTGGATCATGGGTAGGATGGTCCGAATAGTTTCCATTTTGAAAGATGGAACTCTGAGGAATTTGTTTAAGATCTTTAGATCCAAAATTGGTCTGAAGGTTCCCTCTTTTTTGGGAACCACAGATTCGACTAAAAACCCTGTCCTTGTTCCGTCCGCGGAACTGGATGGATCACTCCCATAACTAGGAGGTCTTGCACACAGCGTAGGAATGCCTCTTTCTTTATCTGATTTGCAGATAGCCTTGAAAGATGAAATCTCCCTTGTGGAGGGGAAGCTTTGAAGTCCAGAAGATATCCCTGAGATATGATCTCCAACGCCCAGGGATCCTGAACATCTCTTGCCCACGCCTGGGCGAAGAGAGAAAGTCTGCCCCCTACTAGATCCGTCACCGGATAGGGGGCCGTTCCTTCATGCCATCTTAGAGGCAGCAGCAGGCTTTCTGGCCTGCTTGCCTTTGTTCCAGGACTGGTTAGGTTTCCAGGCCTGCTTAGATTGAGCAAAAGTTCCCTCTTGTTTTGAAGCGGAGGAAGTTGATGCTGCACCTGCCTTGAAATTTCGAAAGGCACGAAAATTAGACTGTTTGGCCTTTGCTTTGGCCCTGTCCTGAGGAAGGGTGTGACCCTTACCTCCAGTAATGTCAGCAATAATTTCCTTCAAACCAGGCCCCAATAAGGTCTGCCCCTTGAAAGGAATGTTGAGTAATTTAGACTTTGAAGTCACGTCAGCTGACCAGGATTTAAGTCATAGCGCCCTACGCGCCTGGATGGCGAATCCGGAATTCTTAGCCGTTAGTTTAGTCAAATGAACAATGGCATCAGAAACAAATGAGTTAGCTAGCTTAAGTGTTCAAGTGAACAAAGCAGCTTTCTACAAGAGAGCATTAGGCTTAAAGACAGATTCCTACAGAGGGGTTACAATCACTCTGCTATAGATAGTGCTTTTCAGCAAGTACTCAAAATAGACAGAAAAGATTTACTGCAGGAAGTACCTAAAAACAAAAGGTGTCATGATAAGAGTAAACTCACTTTCGTGACCACATTTTCAAATCAGTATGAACAAATCACAGGCATCATTAAAAAACATCTCCCCATTTTGAAGGGAGATAATGATTTATATGATGAGATACTGAAAGGTTGCAACTTTATACCAAAAAGGAACCGTAATTTGGGTAACTACCTTTCTCCTAGCATGGTCACAGAAAAGGCCATAGGTAGGAGTCATTGGCTTACCAGCATAGGCCACTACAAATGTGGTTTACACACGTGCAAAGCATGTGGCCATGCGTGGGTAGCCAAACAGTTCCAATCATGCGCCACACAGAAAGTGTATGACGTTACAGGTTACACTAACTGTAGGTCAAGTTATGTGGTCTATTTGGTGCAGTGTGTGGTTTGCCACATGCAATATGTAGGCATGACCACCAGGGAGGCCAAAGTAAGAATACGGGAGCATCTAAATATTTCATCTGAGACTCCATGTTCTGCTCTTGCGGCCCATTTCATTGAGAGACATGGTGGTCATGTGGCCTCATTCAAATGGATGGTCATAGAAAAAGGTAGGAATCCAGTGAGAGGAGGTAATTTGGACCTGCTTTTGTCCAGAAGAGAAATTTTTTGGATTTTCAATTTAAATACCAGATTGCCTCAGGGATTTAACACTGAGGCGGATATAATTAATGTTTGGAAATAGAATTTAGTGTCTTATCACTTAAATTTACATATCCCCATTATTAATTCTTTATGTCCATAAGTTCTATTATTATTTTTGAAAGTTTAAGATTCATTTAACTTCTATAGTAGTTAAATAATTAAAAAAGGTATCATTAAATATTCCAAGTAAGGAGACATTGGTGAAATTTTTCACCTAGACATTAGTGAATGTTTATTTAAATTGTATATTCGCTCCAGGTGTTTATTCTTTTATATTTCACCTTTGGAAATTTAATGTCCCCCAAAGTATTACTATGGGCCCTTACATCAATTTACACTTAAAATAGACTTTTGTATTATTTAGCTGTCTTTGCAGTGAGTCTGTAATTTCATTTCTTAAAGTTACATAATAGTGTGAAATTTATTTAGAGTAAAATTCCATATAAATATGTTATTACAATTTAACACACAATGTAACCCTTATTAATATTATATGAAATTACAGTCCTCAGTAGTATAAGAGTATAGCTTTAACTCAATACTTAGTTTACATGAGTGTTTATTTGGATATTAGATTACAATTCAAGACTTTAATGGTTAATACGATCAGAGATGTGTAAGATGTACCAGGTTACACTAATGATGGTTCACAGGTGTTTTTCATACAAACTAACATATGAGCCTATAAAAGGTGACAGTATATGGTACTATCTAGGTATCCGATGACGGCTTAGGCCGAAACGCGTCATACCAGACCGCTTATACTTGCAAGTATTTTTTATCTTTGCTATTCTGCTTGTTTAAATAAATGCTTTGAGAAAAAAACATAATTTATGTAAGAACTTACCTGATAAATTCATTTCTTTCATATTAGCAAGAGTCCATGAGCTAGTGACGTATGGGATATACATTCCTACCAGGAGGGGCAAAGTTTCCCAAACCTCAAAATGCCTACAAATACACCCCTCACCACACCCACAATTCAGTTTAACGAATAGCCAAGAAGTGGGGTGATAAGAAAAAAGTGCGAAAGCATAAAAAATAAGGAATTGGAATAATTGTGCTTTATACAAAAAAAATCATAACCACCACAAAAAAGGGTGGGCCTCATGGACTCTTGCTAATATGAAAGAAATGAATTTATCAGGTAAGTTCTTACATAAATTATGTTTTCTTTCATGTAATTAGCAAGAGTCCATGAGCTAGTGACGTATGGGATAATGACTACCCAAGATGTGGATCTTTCCACGCAAGAGTCACTAGAGAGGGAGGGATAAAATAAAGACAGCCAATTCCGCTGAAAAAATAATCCACACCCAACATAAAGTTTAAATTTTATAATGAAAAAAACTGAAAACATAAGCAGAAGATTCAAACTGAAACAGCTGCCTGAAGTACTTTTCTACCAAAAACAGCTTCAGAAGAAAACACATCAAAATGGTAGAATTTAGTAAAAGTATGCAAAGAAGACCAAGTTGCTGCTTTGCAAATCTGATCAACCGAAGCTTCATTCCTAAACGCCCAGGAAGTAGAAACTGACCTAGTAGAATGAGCTGTAATCCTTTGAGGCGGAGTTTTACCCGACTCGACATAAGCATGATTAATTAAAGATTTCAACCAAGATGCCAAAGAAATGGCAGAGGCCTTCTGACCTTTCCTAGAACCGGAAAAGATAACAAATAGACTAGAAGTCTTTCGTAAATTCTTAGTGGCTTCAACATAATATTTCAAAGCTCTAACTACATCCAAAGAATGCAATGATTTCTCCTTAGAATTCTTAGGATTAGGACATAATGAAGGAACCACAATTTCTCTACTAATGTTGTTGGAATTCACAACCTTAGGTAAAAATTCAAAAGAAGTTCGCAGCACCGCCTTATCCTGGTGAAAAATCAGAAAAGGAGACTCACAAGAAAGAGCAGATAATTCAGAAACTCTTCTGGCAGAAGAGATGGCCAAAAGGAAAAAAACTTTCCAAGAAAGTAATTTAATGTCCAATGAATGCATAGGTTCAAACAGAGGAGCTTGAAGAGCCCCCAGAACCAAACTCAAACTCCAAGGAGGAGAAATTGACTTAACAGGTTTTATACGAACCAAAGCTTGTACAAAACAATGAATATCAGGAAGATTAGCAATCTTTCTGTGAAAAAGAACAGAAAGAGCAGAGATTTGTCCTTTCAAGGAACTTGCAGACAAACCTTTATCCAAACCATCCTGAAGAAACTGTAAAATTCTCAGAATTCTAAAAGAATGCCAGGAAAAATGATGAGAAAGACACCAAGAAATATAAGTCTTCCAGACTCAATAATATATCTCCCTAGATACAGATTTACGAGCCTGTAACATAGTATTAATCACAGAGTCAGAGAAACCTCTTTGACTAAGAATCAAGCGTTCAATCTCCATACCTTTAAATTTAAGGATTTGAGATCCTGATGGAAAAAAGGACCTTGCGACAGAAGGTCTGGTCTTAACGGAAGAGTCCACGGTTGGCAAGAGGCCATCCGGACAAGATCCGCATACCAAAACCTGTGAGGCCATGCTGGAGCTACCAGCAGAACAAACAAGCATTCCTTCAGAATCTTGGAGATCACTCTTGGAAGAAGAACTAGAGGCGGAAAGATATAAGCAGGATGATACTTCCAAGGAAGTGACAATGCATCCACTGCTTCCGCTTGAGGATCCCTGGATCTGGACAGATACTTGGGAAGTTTCTTGTTTAGATGAGAGGCCATCAGATCTATTTCTGGAAGTCCCCACATTTGGACAATCTGAAGAAATACCTCTGGGTGAAGAGACAATTCGCCCGGATGCAACGTTTGGCGACTGAGATAATCCGCTTCCCAATTGTCTATACCTGGGATATGAACCGCAGAAATTAGACAGGAGCTGGATTCCGCCCAAACCAGAATTCGAGATACTTCTTTCATAGCCAGAGGGCTGTGAGTCCCTCCTTGATGATTGATGTATGCCACAGATGTGACATTGTCTGTCTGAAAACAAATGAACGATTCTCTCTTCAGAAGAGGCCATGACTGAAGAGCTCTGAAAATTGCACGGAGTTCCAAAATATTGATCGGTAATCTCACCTCCTGAGATTCCCAAACCCCTTGTGCCGTCAAAGACCCCCACACAGCTCCCCAACCTGTAAGACTTGCATCTGTTGAGATTACAGTCCAGGTCGGAAGAACAAAAGAAGCCCCCTGAACTAAACGATGGTGATCCGTCCACCACGTCAGAGAGTGACGTACAATCGGTTTTAAAGATATTAATTGAGATATCTTTGTGTAATCCCTGCACCACTGGTTCAGCATACAGAGCTGAAGAGGTCGCATGTGAAAACGAGCAAAGGGGATCGCGTCCGTGGCAGCAGTCATAAGACCTAGAATTTCCATGCATAAGGCTACCGAAGGGAATGAATGTGACTGAAGGTTTCGACAAGCTGATATCAATTTTAGATGTCTCTTGTCTGTCAAAGATAGAGTCATGGACACTGAATCTATCTGGAAACCCAAAAAGGTTACCCTTGTCTGAGGAATCAATGAACTTTTTAGTAAATTGATCCTCCAACCATGATCTTGAAGAAATAACACAAGTCGATTCGTATGAGATTCTGCTAAATGTGAAGACTGAGCAAGTACCAAGATATCGTCCAAATAAGGAAATACCACAATACCCTGTTCTCTGATTACAGACAGAAGGGCACCGAGAACCTTTGTAAAAATTCTTGGAGCTGTTGCTAGGCCAAACGGCAGAGCCACAAACTGGTAATGCTTGTCTAGGAAAGAGAATCTCAGAAACTGATAGTGATCTGGATGAATCAGAATATGCAGATATGCATCCTGTAAATCTATTGTAGACATATAATGCCCTTGCTGAACAAAAGGCAGGATAGTCCTTACAGTTACCATTTTGAATGTTGGTATCCTTACAAAATGATTCAATATTTTTAGATCCAGAACTGGTCTGAAGGAATTCTCCTTCTTTGGTACAATGAAGAGATTTGAATAAAACCCCATCCCCTGTTCCAGAACTGGAACTGGCATAATTACTCCAGCCAACTCTAGATCTGAAACACATTTCAGAAATGCTTGAGCCTTCACTGAATTTACTGGGACACGGGAAAGAAAAAATCTCTTTGCAGGAGGCCTTATCTTGAAGCCAATTCTGTACCCTTCTGAAACAATATTATGAATCCAAAGATTGTGAACGGAATTGATCCAAATTCCTTTGAAAAAACGTAATCTGACCTCTACCAGCTGAACTGGAATGAGGGCCGCACCTTCATGTGGGCTTAGGAGCTGGCTTTGATTTTCTAAAAGGCTTGGATTTATTCCAGACTGGAGATGGTTTCCAAACTGATACCTCTCCTGAGGATGAAGGATCAGGCTTTTGTTCCTTGTTGTGACGAAAGGAACGAAAACGATTAGACCTAAATTTACCTTTAGATTTTTTATCCTGTGGTAAAAAAGTTCCTTTCCCACCAGTAACAGTTGAGATAATAGAATCCAACTGAGAACCAAATAATTTATTACCCTGGAAAGAAAGGGAAAGCAGAGTAGACTTAGAAGACATATCAGCATTCCAAGTTTTAAGCCATAAAGCTCTTCTAGATGGCATTACAAATATAATTATTAGCATGTTGAAGAAGAATAATAATGCTATGAGAATTATGATCTGTTACTTGTTGCGCTAAAGCTTCCAACCAAAAAGTTGAAGCTGCAGCAACATCCGCCAAAGATATAGCAGGTCTGAGAAGATTACCTGAACACAAGTAAGCTTTTCTTAGAAAGGATTCAATTTTCCTATCTAAAGGATCCTTAAAGGAAGTACCATCTGCCGTAGGAATGGTAGTACGCTTAGCAAGAGTAGAGACAGCCCCATCAACCTTAGGGATTTTGTCCCAAAATTCTAATCTGTCAGATGGCACAGGATATAATTGCTTAAAACGTTTAGGAGTAAATGAATTACCCAAATTATTCCATTCCCTGGAAATTACTTCAGAAATAGCACCAGGAACAGGAAAAACTTCTGGAATAACTACAGGAGATTTAAAAACCTTATCTAAACGTTTAGATTTAGTATCAAGAGGACCAGAACCCTCAATTTCTAATGCAATTAGGACTTCTTTAAGTAAAGAACGAATAAATTCCATTTTAAATAAATATGAAAATTTATCAGCATCAACCTCTGAGACAGAATCCTCTGAACCAGAAGAGCCATTATCAGAATCAGAATGATGATGTTCATTTAAAAATTCATCTGAAAAATGAGAAGTTTTAAAAGACTTTTTACGTTTACTAGAAGGAGGAATAACAGACATATAGCCTTCTTAATGGATTTAGAAACAAAATCTCTTACGTTATCAGGAACACTCTGAGTATTAGATGTTGATGGAACAGCAACAGGTAATGTAACTTTACTAAAGGAAATATTATCTGCATTAACAAGTTTTTCATGACATTCAATACAAACAACAGCTACCAAAAGTTTACAGCAGATACACTTAGCTTTGGTAGCTCCAGCACCAAGCAGCGATTTTCCAGAAGTATCTTCTGACTCAGCTTCAACATGGGACATCTTGCAATATGTAATTGATCAATTTTGCTTTATATGTTGTTTTTTCTAATTCCTTAAATGACAGTTTCAGGAATGGGAAAAAATGCCAGTGAACAAGCTTCTAGCAACCAGAAGCAATAAAAAATGAGACTTAAATAATGTGGAGACAAAAGTGACGCCCATATTTTTTTAGCGCCAAATAAGACGCCCATATTATTTGGCGCCTAAATGCTTTTGGCGCAAAAAATGACGCCACATCCGGAACGCCGACATTTTTGGCGCAAAAGAACGTCAAAAATGATGCAACTTCCGGCGATACGTATGACGCCGGAAACAGAAAAAAAAATTTGCGCCAAAAAAGTCAGCACCAAGAATGACGCAATAAAATGAAGCATTTTCAGCCCCCGCGAGCCTAACAGCCCACAGGGAAAGTCAAATTTTAAGGTAAGAAAAAAATTGATTAATTCAAATGCATTATCCCAAATATGAAACTGACTGTCTGAAAATAAGGAATGTTGAACATCCTGAGTCAAGGCAAATAAATGTTTGAATACATATATTTAGAACTTTATAAAAAAGTGCCCAACCATAGCTTAGAGTGTCACAGAAAATAAGACTTACTTACCCCAGGACACTCATCTACATGTTGTAGAAAGCCAAACCAGTACTGAAACGAAAATCAGCAGAGGTAATGGTATATATATATAAGAGTATATCGTCGATCTGAAAAGGGAGGTAAGAGATGAATCTCTACGACCGATAACAGAGAACCTATGAAATAGACCCCGTAGAAGGAGATCACTGCATTCAAATAGGCAATACTCTCCTCACATCCCTCTGACATTCACTGCACGCTGAGAGGAAAACCGGGCTCCAACCTGCTGCGGAGCGCATATCAACGTAGAATCTAGCACAAACTTACTTCACCACCTCCATAGGAGGCAAAGTTTGTAAAACTGATTTGTGGGTGTGGTGAGGGGTGTATTTGTAGGCATTTTGAGGTTTGGGAAACTTTGCCCCTCCTGGTAGAAATGTATATCCCATACGTCACTAGCTCATGGACTCTTGCTAATTACATGAAAGAAATATAATTTCCTGTGCTCCGTTTTTCATTCGTGACTTTTAGCTTAAGTGTTCTAAGCTTGTCAATAATTTCAGTCAATGGAGCTGTATGGATGGCCTTTTCCAGGGCCTCAAACCAGAATGCCGCCGCGGCCGTGACAGGCGCAATGCATGCAAGGGGCTGTAAAATAAAACCTTGTTGAATAAACATTTTCTTAAGGTAACCCTCCAATTTTTTATCCATTGGATCTGAAAAAGCACAACTGTCCTCAACCGGGATAGTGGTACGCTTTGCTAAAGTAGAAACTGCTCCCTCCACCTTAGGGACCGTCTGCCATAAGTCCCGTGTAGTGGCGTCTATTGGAAACATTTTTCTAAATATAGGAGGTGGGGAAAAGGGCACACCCGGTCTATCCCTCTCCTTGCTAATAATTTCTGTAAGCCTTTTAGGTATAGGAAAAACATCAGTACACACCGGTACCGCATAGTATTTATCCAGCCTACACAATTTCTCTGGTACTGCAACTGTGTTACAGTCATTCAGAGCAGCTAATACCTCCCCAAGCAACACACGGAGGTTCTCAAGCTTAAATTTAAAATTAGAAATCTCTGAATCAGGTTTCCCCGAATCAGAGATGTCACCCACAGACTGAAGCTCTCCGTCCTCATGATCTGCATATTGTGACGCAGTATCAGACATGGCCCTTACAGCATCTGCGCGCTCTGTATCTCTCCTAACCCCAGAGCTATCGCGCTTGCCTCTTAATTCAGGCAACCTGGATAATACCTCTGACAGGGTATTATTTATGATTGCAGCCATGTCCTGCAAGGTAATCGCTATGGGCGTCCCTGATGTAATTGGCGCCATATTAGCGTGCATCCCCTGAGCGGGAGGCGAAGGGTCTGACACGTGGGGAGAGTTAGTCGGCATAACTTCCCCCTCGTCATAATCTTCTGGTGATATTTATTTTATAGTTAAAGACTGATCTTTACTGTTTAAGGTGAAATCAATACATTTAGTACACATTCTCATATGGGGCTCCACCATGGCTTTCAAACATAATGAACAAGTAGTTTCCTCTATGTCAGACATGTTTAAACAGACTAGCAATGAGACTAGCAAGCTTGGAAAACACTTTAAACAAGTTTACAAGCAATATAAAAAACGTTACTGCACCTTTAAGAAACACAAATTGTCAAAATTTGAAATAACAGTGAAAAAAGGCAGTTACACTAACGAAATTTTTACAGTGTATGTAACAAGTTAGCAGAGCATTGCACCCAATTGCAAATGGATGATTAACCCCTTAATACTAAAAACGGAATAACAAATGACAAAAACGTTTTTTAAACAGTCACAACTGCCACAGCTCTACTGTGGCTTTTTACCTCCCTCAAAAACGACTTTGAAGCCTTTTGAGCCCTCCAGAGATGTCCTGTATCATGCAGAGGGAAGCTGAATGTCTGTCAGTATTTTTATCTGCACAGAAAAGCACTAAAATAGGCCCTTCCCACTCATATTGCAACAGTGGAAAGCCTAAGGAAACTGTTTCTAGGCAGAATTCAAGCCAGCCATGTGGAAAAAAACTAGGCCCCAATAAGTTTTATCACCAAATACATATAAAAACGATTAAACATGCCAGGAAACGTTTTATATTACATTTTTATAAGAGTATGTATCTCTATTAATAAGCCTGATACCAGTCGCTATCACTGCATTTAAGGCTTTACTTACATTACTTCGGTATCAGCAGCTTTTTCTAGCAAATTCCATCCCTAGAAAAATATTAACTGCACATACCTTATTGCAGGAAAACCTGCACACCATTCCCTCTCTGAAGTTACCTCACTCCTCAGAATATGTGAGAACACCAAAGGATCTTAGTTACTTCTGCTAAGATCATAGAAATCGCAGGCAGATTCTTCTTCTAAATACTGCCTGAGATAAACAGTACACTCCGGCACCATTTAAAAATAACAAACTTTTGATTGAAGAATAAACTAAGTATAAAACACCACACTCCTCTTACGACCTCCATCTTGGTTGAGGCTTGCAAGAGAATGACTGGATATGACAGTAAGGGGAGGAGCTATATAGCAGCTCTGCTGTGGGTGATCCTCTTGCAACTTCCTGTTGGGAAGGAGAATATCCCACAAGTAATGGATGATCCGTGGACTGGATACACTTAACAAGAGAAATCCAGATCTTTGTGTTTGGCTCTTTTTAGTGCCTGATTTCTTCTTTTAAGGATGCAAAACGCTACTGCTGGCAGCCATATTCTGCATTCATTGTATTGTAACATGAATCACACAAATGCACATCCATAATATTTAAGCAGAAAAATACAGAAATAGCACAAATACCTGCCTTTTGTGTTAAATACGTGACATCTTTAATGCCTTATTTTTCTTCATATCTGTAGGTATGCAACATGCAAAGCTCATTCAGGGGATTGGTTCACAGAAAGTAGCAATTATAAAAAATTTTCTTGTTTTTTTTCAACCTCTTAATTGGTAATACATCTAGTGTTCTTTACAAAATGCTGGAAATGTCAAAGATTACATTTCTCTTTACTCAGTTATGATTGGTTAACTATTAAAAGTAAGGGTCCTGAAGTTTTCCAAGTTTTAACAATTCCAATGTTTCTACACCCATCATATTTGCATTGCTAGATGTTATAGATATTCATCCAGATATGATCTGAATATACAAACAGTAAAGTGACATAGTTTAAATATATTAGTTTGTATTCAGAGTCTAATTAAATAGAGGCACTAATAATTTTTACACATACAAAAAGACCATTAAAAAGTCAACTAATTTCAAAATGTTTATTTGTTGAAAATGTAACTGTTTTACATTGATTGTCTAAGCAAGTTAAGAAACATTAAATCACACACACATTTCAAGAATTGTATTTTACTTTCATAATATTATAGTATGCTACATATGTGCAGTCTCCCTTTCCATCTTGCAAAGGAAGGATAATTTGTTGATGGTCGTGTTTTTTTTTTTTTTTTTTAATTTTAACTGATTTTCTAATCTTTCTAGAAAAAGACAGACATGCTGGTAAAAATTAATAAATATTTGCGTTTAAAACTACTAAGTCAAATTAGGTTTCAGAAAGTGAATCCGACTTACTTGCGATTTTATGTGATCATATAAAAACTATTTAAATAGTTTTAGAAAGATCCTTTTTAGCAGAATTATAAAGTAATTTGGCTTCACCATAATATTAGCAAATTATACAAGTCTGCAAAGTTACGGAATTTGGCGGCCATATACAAATAAATGATAATGAATTGTGATGCTCCTGCTCTGAGCTTACAATAGAAAGAAAAAAACAATAGTAATTTGTGTCCATAAAAGTTTCAACAAAATAGAATAAAATAAGGAAGAACAAATCTCTTTAGAGTGTGTAGTAGTACAGACCTTAAAAGGAAACTAAACACTATTTTTTTTAGAAGCATAGTATTTGTTATGCCCCACCTCCTTTTAGTAAAAATGAAATGACTATGAAACAATTTCACGATTCAGAAAGAGTATGCAATTTTCAACCACTTTCTAATTTACTTCTATTATCAATTTTTCTTTGTTCACTTAGTATCTTTTGTTAAAAAGCCGGGATGTAAACTGGAGACAGCTTATTTCGGCCCACTTTATGGCAGCAGTTTTGAAAGAATAGTATCCTTTTGCAAGAGCACTAGATGGCAACACTATTTGCAGTTATGTAGCGCTCCAGATGCCTACCTAGTTATCTCCTCAAAAATAATATAATGGTAAAAAATAAAATTTGATAATAGAAGTAAACGTGAAACATTTTTAAAATGGAATGCTCTGTCAGAATCACAAGGGACGTTTTTCGGGTTTCATAAACATTTATGATACAGATAGGGCATGCAATTTTAAACAAAGTTCCATTTGCTCTTTAACAAATGATGCAAAGATAATCATGTAGATAGGCTGCTAGGGGCTTAAGAATGTGCATGTGTATTTAGTCCTCTATAGCAGCAGTGTTTGCAAACACTGCTGCCAGATGGCCAAAGACACATACATGCTACTGTGTTCACCTATGATTACTCTTTACCTAAGCAAAATCAATAAAAGTACATTGAAAAGTTGGTTGACATTGCAGGCTCTATCCAATCCAGTTAATTTTGACGTTACTGTCACTAAGTATGTCAAACATGTCAAGCGAAGTCTCTCTATTTACATAAAAAAAAATCCAAAGCAACTAATAATTTTTAAGTGAGGGAACATGCAAATAACAGTGAATAAAATAAAAGCAAATTCAAATGTTCTACTGCTACTTATTTTGAATAAGTGAGTGCTAGGAAAAGAAAATTCCAAGTTAAACATTTAAATGCATAGGAAAACATAAAATAAACTGTGCAATGTTTAAACATTTATAACAGAAACGCTCAACATAAAAAGGGTGATATATATATATATATATATATACACACACACACACACAGTTACACACAAGTATGTGTGTGTATATATACACACACATATATGTATATACATATATAACAAAATGTATGCTTACTTGATAAATTTCTTTCTCTTGCGATGTATCGAGTCCAACGGATTCATCCAATACTTGTGGGATATTCTCCTTCCCAACAGGAAGTGGCAAAGAGAGCACCCACAGCAGAGCTGTCTATATAGCTCCTCCCCTAACTCCACCCCCCCAGTCATTCAACCGAAGGCTTGGAAGAAAAAAGGAGAAACTATAGGGTGCAGAGGTGACTGAAGTTTTATAATAAAATATACTACCTTGTCTTAAATAGACAGGGCGGGCCGTGGACTTGATACATCGCAAGAGAAAGAAATTTATCAGGTAAACATAAATTTTGTTTTCTCTTGCAAGATGTATCGAGTCAACGGATTCATCCAATACTTGTGGGATGCCAATACCAAAGCTTTAGGACACGGATTAAGGGAGGGACAAGACAGGTACCTAAACGGAAGGCACCACTGCTTGTAGGACTTTTCTCCCAAAAATAGCCTCCGAAGAAGCAAAAGTATCAAACTTGTAAAATTTGGAAAAAGTATGAAGCGAAGACCAAGTCGCTGCCTTACAAATCTGTTCAACAGAAGCCTCATTTTTAAAATCCCATGTGGAAGCCACCGCTCTAGTAGAGTGAGCAGTAATCCTTTCAGGACACTGCTGGCCAGCAGTCTCATAAGCCAAACGGATGATGCTTTTCAGCCAAAAAGAAAGAGGTTGCCGTAGCCTTTTGACCTCTCCGCTTTCCAGAATAGACAACAAACAATGAAGATGTTTGACGGAAATCTTTAGTTGCTTGTAAGAAGAACTTTAAAGCATGAACCACATCTAGGTTGTGCAACAGACGTTCCTTCTTGGAAGAAGGATTAGGACACAGAGAAGGAACAACAATTTCCTGATTGATATTCCTATTAGAAACAACCTTAGGAAGGAATCCAGGTTTGGTATGCAAAACCACATTATCAGCATGGAAAACAAGATCAGGTGATTCACACTGTAAAGCAGATAATTCAGAAACTCTTCGAGCCGAAGAGATAGCTACTAAAAACAGAACTTTCCAAGATAGAAGCTTAATATCTATGGAATGCATAGGTTCAAACGGAACCCCTTGAAGAACTTTAAGAACTAAATTTAAACTCCATGGCGGAGCAACTGGTTTAAACACAGGCTTGATTCTAACTAAAGCCTGACAAAACGCCTGAACGTCTGGAACATCCGCCAGACGCTTGTGTAAAAGGATAGACAAAGCAGATATTTGTCCCTTTAAGGAACTAGCTGATAATCCCATCTCCAATCCTTCTTGGAGAAAAGATAATAGCCTAGGAATCCTGATCTTACTCCATGAGTAACCCTTGGAATCACACCAGTAAAGATATTTACGCCATATCTTATGATAGATTTTCCTGGTGACAGGCTTTCGAGTCTGAATCAAGGTATCAATGACCGATTCAGAGAGACCACGCTTTGCTAAAATCAAGCGTTCAATCTCTAAGCAGTCAGACGCAGAAAAAGTAGGTTTGGATGTTTGAATGGACCTTGAATCAGAAGATCCTGCCTCAGCGGCAGTGTCCATGGTGGGACTGATGAAATGTCCACCAGATCTGCATACCAAAATCACTGAAGCTCTCTCCTGCTTGATTCTGGCAATCAGACAAGGAAGGAGAGGGAAGGGTGGAGATACATAGGCCAGGTTGAAGGACCAGGGCACTGCTAGAGCATCTATCAGTACTGCCTGGGGATCCCTTGACCTGGACCCGTAACAAGGAAGCTTGGCGTTCTGACGAGACGCTATCAGATCCAATTCTGGTGTGCCCCATAGCTGAATCAGTTGGGCAAATACCTCCGGATGGAGCTCCCACTCCCACGGATGAAAAGTCTGATGACTTAGGAAATACGCCTCCCAGTTCTCTACTCCTGGGATATGGACTGCTGAAAGATGGCAAGAGTGAGTCTCTGCCCACCGGATTATTTTGGAAACCTCTATCATCGCTAGAGAACTCTGTGTTCCCCCTTGATGATTGATATAAGCTACAGTCGTGATGTTGTCAGACTGAAATCTGATGAATTTGGCCGCAGCCAGTTGAGGCCACGCCTGAAGCGCATTAAATATCGTTCTCAGTTATAGAATGTTTACCGGGAGGAGAGTCTCCTCCTGAGACCATAACCCCTGTGCTTTCAGGGAGTTCCAGACTGCACCCCAGCCCAGTAGGCTGGCATCTGTCATAACTATGACCCACTCTGGTCTGCGGAAACACATTCCCCGAGACAGGTGAACCTGTGACAACCACCAGAGAAGAGAATCTCTGGTCTCCTGATCCAGATCTATCTGAGGAGATAAATCTGCATAGTCCCCATTCCACTGTTCGAGCATGCATAGTTGCAGTGGTCTGAGGTGTAGGCGAGCAAATGGAACTATGTCCATTGCCGCTACCATTAGTCCGATTATTTCCATACAATGAGCCACTGACGGCCGAGGAATGGAATGAAGAACTCGGCAGGTGGTTACGAGTTTTGATTTCCTGACCTCCGTTTTTTTTTCATTTCTACCTAGTCTATCAGAGTTCCTAGGAAGAAAACTCTTGTGAGGGGGGAGAGAGAACTCTTTTTTTATGTTCACCTTCCACCCATAAGATCTCAGAAAAGCCAACATGATGTCCGTGTGAGACTTGGCTAGTTGGAAAGTTGACGCTTGAATTAAGATGTCGTCTAGATAAGGCGCCACTGCTATGCCCCGCGGTCTTAGAACCGCCAGAAGGGACCCTAGCACCTTTGTGAAAATTCTTAGAGCCGTGGCCAACCCGAAGGGAAGGGCCACGAACTGGTAATGTCTGTCCAGAAAGGCGAACCTGAGAAATTGGTGATATCTGAATAGGGACGTGCAGATACGCATCCTTTAAGTCCACGGTGGTCATATATTGGCCCTCCTGGATCAGTGGTAGAATAGTCCGAATAATCTCCATCTTGAAAGATGGGACTCTGAGGAATTTGTTTAGGATCTTGAGATCCAAGATTGGTCTGAAAATTCCTTCTTTTTTGGGAACCACAAACAGGTTGGAGTAAAACCCTTGCCCCTGTTCAGCTTTTGGAACTGGGTGAATCACTCCCATGGTATGTAGGTCTTCTACACAGCGTAAGAACGCCTCTCTCTTTGTCTGGTTTGCAGACAATTGAGAAAGGTGAAATCTCCCCCTTGGGGGGGGGGGGGGGGGGGGAGAGAGAGAATCTTTGAAATCCAGAAGATATCCCTGGGAAACAATTTCTAAAGCCCAGGAATCCTGAACATCTCTTGCCCAAGCCTGAGCGAAGAGAGCCTGCCCCCTACTAGATGCGGTCGCGGATCGGGGGCTACCCCTTCATGCTGTCTTGGAGGCAGCTGCAGGCTTCTTGGCCTGTTTACCCTTGTTCCAAGCCTGGTTAGGTATCCAGACTGACTTGGATTGAGCAAAATTCCTCTCTTGCTTTGCAGCAGGGGAAGCTGAAGCGGGACCACCCTTGAAGTTTCGAAAGGAACGAAAATCATTTTGTTTGGTCCTCATCTTATTTGTTTTATCCTGAGGGAGGGCATGGCCTTTCCCTCCAGTGATGTCTGAAATAATCTCCTTCAGTTCAGGCCCGAATAGGGTCTTTCCTTTGAAAGGGATGGTCAAAAGCTTTGATTTTGATGACACATCAGTTGACCAGGATTTAAGCCATAGCGCTCTACGCGCTAAAATGGCAAAACCTGAATTTTTTGCCGCTAAATTTAGCCAGTTGAAAAGCGGCATCTGTAATGAAAGAATTAGCAAGCTTAAGAGCCTTAATTCTATCCAGAATATCATCTAATGGGGTCTCCACCTGAAGAGCCTCTTCCAGAGCCTCGAACCAAAAAGCAGCTGCAGTAGTTACAGGAACAATGCATGCAATAGGTTGGAGAAGAAAACCTTGATGAACAAAAATTTTCTTTAGGAGACCCTCTAATTTTTTTATCCATTGGATCGTTGAAAGCACAACTGTCTTCAATAGGTATAGTAGTACGCTTAGCCAGTGTAGAAATAGCTCCCTCCACCCTAGGGACCGTCTGCCACAAGTCCCGCATGGTGTCAGATATGGGAAACATTCTCTTAAAAGTAGGAGGGGGAGCGAACGGAATACCTGGTCTATCCCACTCCTTAGAAACAATGTCCACAATCCTCTTAGGGAATGGAAAAACATCAGTGTAAACAGGAACCTCTAAGTATTTGTCAATTTTACACAATTTCTCTGGAACCACAATAGGGTCACAATCATCCAGTGTTGCTAATACCTCCCTGAACAACAAGCGGAGGTGTTCTAGCTTAATAATTTAAAGGCCGTCATATAAGAGTCTGTCTGAGGGAGCGTCTTTCCTGAATCAGAAATCTCTCCCTCAGACAGCAAATCCCGTACACCTACTTCAGAACATTATGAGTATATATCGGATACGGCTACTAAAGCGTCAGAAAGCTCAGCATTTGTTCTTAACCCAGAGCTATCACGCTTCCCTTGTAACTAAGGCAGTTTAGATAAAACCTCTGTGAGGGGAGAATTCATAACCGCGGCCATGTCTTGTAAGGTAAATTAAGTAGACGCACTAGAGGTACTTGGCGTCACTTGTGCGGTGTTACTGGTTGTGACACTTGGGGAGAACTAGATGGCATTACCTAATTTCTTTCTGTCTGAAAATCCTCTAGCGCTACAATATGCTCTTTAAAATTTATAGACATATCAGTACAAGTGGGACACATTCTAAGAGGGGGTTCCACAATGGCTTCTAAACATATTGAACAAGGAGTTTCCTTAATGTCAGACATGTTTACTGGGCTAGTAATGAGACGAGCAAGCTTGGAAAATGCTTTATTCAATATAAAAACAACAATTTAAAAAAACGGCACTGTGCCTTTAAGAGAAAAAAACAGAATTTATGTTTACCTGATAAATTACTTTCTCCAACGGTGTGTCCGGTCCACGGCGTCATCCTTACTTGTGGGATATTCTCCTCCCCAACAGGAAATGGCAAAGAGCCCAGCAAAGCTGGTCACATGATCCCTCCTAGGCTCCGCCTTCCCCAGTCATTCGACCAACGTAAAGGAGGAATATTTGCATAGGAGAAACCATATGATACCGTGGTGACTGTAGTTAAAGAAAATAAATTATCAGACCTGATTAAAAAAACCAGGGCGGGCCGTGGACCGGACACACCGTTGGAGAAAGTAATTTATCAGGTAAACATAAATTCTGTTTTCTCCAACATAGGTGTGTCCGGTCCACGGCGTCATCCTTACTTGTGGGAACCAATACCAAAGCTTTAGGACACGGATGAAGGGAGGGAGCAAATCAGGTCACCTAGATGGAAGGCACCACGGCTTGCAAAACCTTTCTCCCAAAAATAGCCTCAGAAGAAGCAAAAGTATCAAACTTGTAAAATTTAGTAAAAGTGTGCAGTGAAGACCAAGTCGCTGCCTTACATATCTGATCAACAGAAGCCTCGTTCTTGAAGGCCCATGTGGAAGCCACAGCCCTAGTGGAATGAGCTGTGATTCTTTCAGGAGGCAGCCGTCCGGCAGTCTCGTAAGCCAATCTGATGATGCTTTTAATCCAAAAAGAGAGAGAGGTAGAAGTTGCTTTTTGACCTCTCCTTTTACCAGAATAAACAACAAACAAGGAAGATGTTTGTCTAAAATCCTTTGTAGCATCTAAATAGAACTTTAGAGCGCGAACAACATCCAAATTGTGCAACAAACGTTCCTTCTTTTGAAACTGGATTCGGACACAAAGAAGGCACGACTATCTCCTGGTTAATGTTTTTGTTAGAAACAACTTTCGGAAGAAAACCAGGTTTAGTACGTAAAACCACCTTATCTGCATGGAACACCAGATAAGGAGGAGAACACTGCAGAGCAGATAATTCTGAAACTCTTCTAGCAGAAGAAATTGCAACCAAAAACAAAACTTTCCAAGATAATAACTTAATATCAACGGAATGTAAGGGTTCAAACGGAACCCCCTGAAGAACTGAAAGAACTAAATTGAGACTCCAAGGAGGAGTCAAAGGTTTGTAAACAGGCTTGATTCTAACCAGAGCCTGAACAAAGGCTTGAACATCTGGCACAGCTGCCAGCTTTTTGTGAAGCAACACAGACAAGGCAGAAATCTGTCCCTTCAAGGAACTTGCAGATAATCCTTTTTCCAAACCTTCTTGAAGAAAGGAAAGAATCTTAGGAATTTTTACCTTGTCCCAAGGGAATCCTTTAGATTCACACCAACAGATATATTTTTTCCATATTTTGTGGTAAATTCTTCTAGTTACAGGCTTTCTGGCCTGAACAAGAGTATCAATGACAGAATCTGAGAACCCTCGCTTTGATAAGATCAAGCGTTCAATCTCCAAGCAGTCAGTTGGAGTGAGACCAGATTCGGATGTTCGAACGGACCTTGAACAAGAAGGTCTCGTCTCAAAGGTAGCTTCCATGGTGGAGCTGATGACATTCACTAGGTCTGCATACCAAGTCCTGCGTGGCCATGCAGGAGCTATCAAGATCACCGATGCCCTCTCCTGATTGATCCTGGCTACCAGCCTGGGGATGAGAGGAAACGGCGGGAATACATAAGCTAGTTTGAAGGTCCAAGGTGCTACTAGTGCATCTACTAGAGTCGCCTTGGGATCCCTGGATCTGGACCCGTAGCAAGGAACCTTGAAGTTCTGACGAGAGGCCATCAGATCCATGTCTGGAATGCCCCACAATTGAGTAATTTGGGCAAAGATTTCCGGATGGAGTTCCCACTCCCCCGGATGAAATGTCTGACGACTCAGAAAATCCGCTTCCCAATTTTCCACTCCTGGGATGTGGATTGCAGACAAGTGGCAGGAGTGAGTCTCCGCCCATTGAATGATTTTGGTCACTTCTTCCATCGCCAGGGAACTCCTTGTTCCCCCCTGATGGTTGATGTACGCAACAGTCGTCATGTTGTCTGATTGAAACCGTATGAACTTGGCCTTTGCTAGCTGAGGCCAAGCCTTGAGAGCATTGAATATCGCTCTCAGTTCCAGAATATTTATCGGGAGAAGAGATTCTTCCCGAGACCAAAGACCCTGAGCTTTCAGGGGTCCCCAGACCGCGCCCCAGCCCACCAGACTGGCGTCGGTCGTGACAATGACCCACTCTGGTCTGCGGAAGCTCATCCCCTGTGACAGGTTGTCCAGGGACAGCCACCAACGGAGTGAATCTCTGGTCCTCTGATCTACTTGTATCGTCGGAGACAAGTCTGTATAGTCCCCATTCCACTGACTGAGCATGCACAGTTGTAATGGTCTTAGATGAATTCGCGCAAAAGGAACTATGTCCATTGCCTGCTACCATCAAACCTATTACTTCCATGCACTGCGCTATGGAAGGAAGAGGAACAGAATGAAGTATTTGACAAGAGTTTAGAAGTTTTGATTTTCTGGCCTCTGTCAGAAAAATCCTCATTTCTAAGGAGTCTATTATTGTTCCCAAGAAGGGAACCCTTGTTGACGGAGATAGAGAACTTTTTTCTACGTTCACTTTCCACCCGTGAGATCTGAGAAAGGCCAGGACAATGTCCGTGTGAGCCTTTGCTTGAGGAAGGGACGACGCTTGAATCAGAATGTCGTCCAAGTAAGGTACTACTGCAATGCCCCTTGGTCTTAGCACCGCTAGAAGGGACCCTAGTACCTTTGTGAAAATTCTTGGAGCAGTGGCTAATCCGAACAGAAGTGCCACAAACTGGTAATGCTTGTCCAGGAATGCGAACCTTAGGAACCGATGATGTTCCTTGTGGATAGGAATATGTAGATACGCATCCTTTAAATCCACCGTGGTCATGAATTGACCTTCCTGGATGGAAGGAAGAATTGTTCGAATGGTTTCCATTTTGAACGATGGAACCTTGAGAAACTTGTTTAGGATCTTGAGATCTAAGATTGGTCTGAATGTTCCCTCTTTTTTTGGGAACTACGAACAGATTGGAGTAGAACCCCATCCCTTGTTCTCCTAATGGAACAGGATGAATCACTCCCATTTTTAACAGGTCTTCTACACAATGTAAGAATGCCTGTTTTTTTATGTGGTCTGAAGACAATTGAGACCTGTGGAACCTCCCCCTTGGGGGAGGCCCCTTGAATTCCAGAAGATAACCTTGGGAGACTATTTCTAGTGCCCAAGGATCCAGAACATCTCTTGCCCAAGCCTGAGCGAAGAGAGAGAGTCTGCCCCCCACCAGATCCGGTCCCGGATCGGGGGCCAACATCTCATGCTGTCTTGGTAGTAGTGGCAGGTTTCTTGGCCTGCTTTCCTTTGTTCCAGCCTTGCATTGGTCTCCAGGCTGGATTGGCTTGAGAAGTATTACCCTCTTGCTTAGAGGACGTAGCACTTGGGGCTGGTCCGTTTCTGCGAAAGGGACGAAAATTAGGTTTATTTTTGGCCTTGAAAGACCTATCCTGAGGAAGGGCGTGGCCCTTGCCCCCAGTGATATCAGAGATAATCTCTTTCAAGTCAGGGCCAAACAGCGTTTTCCCCTTGAAAGGAATGTTAAGCAATTTGTTCTTGGAAGACGCATCCGCTGACCAAGATTTTAGCCAAAGCGCTCTGCGCGCCACAATAGCAAAACCAGAATTTTTCGCCGCTAACCTAGCCAATTGCAAAGTGGCGTCTAGGGTGAAAGAATTAGCCAATTTGAGAGCATGAATTCTGTCCATAATCTCCTCATAAGAAGAAGAATTATTATTGAGCGCCTTTTCTAGTTCATCGAACCAGAAACACGCTGCTGTAGTGACAGGGACAATGCATGAAATTGGTTGTAGAAGGTAACCTTGCTGAACAAACATCTTTTTAAGCAAACCTTCTAATTTTTTATCCATAGGATCTTTGAAAGCACAACTATCTTCTATAGGTATAGTGGTGCGTTTGTTTAGAGTAGAAACCGCCCCCTCGACCTTGGGGACTGTCTGCCATAAGTCCTTTCTGGGGTCGACCATAGGAAACAATTTTTTAAATATGGGGGGAGGGACGAAAGGTATACCGGGCCTTTCCCATTCTTTATTTACAATGTCCGCCACCCGCTTGGGTATAGGAAAAGCTTCGGGGGGCCCCGGGACCTCTAGGAACTTGTCCATTTTACATAGTTTCTCTGGAATGACCAAATTCTCACAATCATCCAGAGTAGATAACACCTCCTTAAGCAGAGCGCGGAGATGTTCCAATTTAAATTTAAATGTAATCACATCAGGTTCAGCATGTTGAGAAATTTTCCCTGAATCTGAAATTTCTCCCTCAGACAAAACCTCCCTGGCCCCCTCAGACTGGTGTAGGGGTACTTCAGAACCAATATCATCAGCGTCCTCATGCTCTTCAGTATTTTCTAAAACAGAGCAGTTGCGCTTTCGCTGATAAGTGGGCATTTTGGCTAAAATGTTTTTGATAGAATTATCCATTACAGCCGTTAATTGTTGCATAGTAAGGAGTATTGGCGCACTAGATGTACTAGGGGCCTCCTGTGTGGGCAAGACTGGTGTAGACGAAGGAGGGGATGATGCAGTACCATGCTTACTCCCCTCACTTGAGGAATCATCTTGGGCATCATTTTCTCTAAATTTTGTGTCACATAAATCACATCTATTTAAATGAGAAGGAACCTTGGCTTCCCCACATTCAGAACACAGTCTATCTGGTAGTTCAGACATGTTAAACAGGCATAAACTTGATAACAAAGTACAAAAACGTTTTAAAATAAACCGTTACTGTCACTTTAAATTTTAAACTGAACACACTTTATTACTGCAATTGTGAAAAAGCATGAAGGAATTGTTCAAAATTTCACCACAGTGTCTTAAAGCCTTAAAAGTATTGCACACCAAATTTGGAAGCTTTAACCCTTAAAATAACGGAACCGGAGCCGTTTTTATATTTAACCCCTTTACAGTCCCTGGTATCTGCTTTGCTGAGACCCAACCAAGCCCAAAGGGGAATACGATACCAAATGACGCCTTCAGAAAGTATTTTCTATGTATCAGAGCTCCTCACACATGCATCTGCATGTCATGCTTCCCAAAAACAAGTGCGCAATAGAGGCGCGAAAATGAGACTCTGCCTATGATTAGGGAAAGCCCCTAGAGAATAAGGTGTCCAATACAGTGCCTGCCGGTTATTTTACATAATTCCCAAGATTAAAATAATTCCTCAAGGCTATGGAGTATAAAATATGCTTATATATAAATCGATTTAGCCCAGAAAATGTCTACAGTCTTAAAAGCCCTTGTGAAGCCCTTTTTTTCTTTCTGTAATAAAAATGGCTTACCGGATCCCATAGGGAAAATGACAGCTTCCAGCATTACATCGTCTTGTTAGAATGTGTCATACCTCAAGCAGCAAAAGTCTGCTCACTGTTCCCCCAACTGAAGTTAATTCCTCTCAACAGTCCTGTGTGGAAACAGCCATCGATTTTAGTAACTGTTGCTAAAATCATTTTCCTCTTACAAACAGAAATCTTCATCTCTTTTCTGTTTCAGAGTAAATAGTACATACCAGCACTATTTTAAAATAACAAACTCTTGATTGAATAATAAAAACTACAGTTAAACACTAAAAAACTCTAAGCCATCTCCGTGGAGATGTTGCCTGTACAACGGCAAAGAGAATGACTGGGGAAGGCGGAGCCTAGGAGGGATCATGTGACCAGCTTTGCTGGGCTCTTTGCCATTTCCTGTTGGGGAGGAGAATATCCCACAAGTAAGGATGACGCCGTGGACCGGACACACCTATGTTGGAGAAAAAGGTGCACACGTTCTGCAAAACTGCTAAAAAATGCAGCAAACTTTTTGAATTTTTTACAGCATATACAGTAAGCCTTAGTAAAGTTGCCTCACCAGTAAAAGAAGAAATTAACCCCTTGTCAAAAACAAGTGTCAAAAACCGGAAAATACACAGTCAGCACCTTGCCACAGCTCTGCTGCCCTTAGAGGTTGAATCTGAGGGAACAAGGCTTCGTTTTGGCCCCAAAATTGAGTCAGGACCCTCCTGTGCTGTCCAGGAATGAAAAACAACTGCGCATCTAAGGCGCAAAATTAGGCCCCACCCACCTCACTCGATGTCTGTGGGGCCTTATAACACACTAATGTGTTTAAAACAGCCATGTGGGTTATAAAACCTAAAAATAAGCCAAATTAACCCTCTAAATAAAAGTCCCAAAAACGTTTTTCCATATCTCTCAATAAAAACGTTTGCTCTATTAAAAATATAAGTGTCAACCAGAAAGTAACTTAGCCCTCATGCAAGCTTGTAATACTACAATAAGTCTCTGATTATAGCTTACCCTTCCCCTCATGGGGATACTGTCAGCCTTTTCTTGAAATATCAGTTTTTTTAGAAAAAAATGACTGAACATACCTCAGTGCCGCATAGCATGCAAAACGTTCCTCAACTGAAGTTTCCTGTACTCCTCAGAGTCTGTGGGAACAGCAGTGGATCTTAGTTACAAATGGTAAGATCATCATCCTCCAGGCAGAAATCTTCATCTCTTTTCTGCTTGAGAGTAAATAGTACACACCGGTACCATTTAAAAACATAATTTATGCTTACCTGATAAATTTATTTCTCTTTTAGTGTATTCAGTCCACGGGTCATCCATTACTTATGGGATATATTCCCTTCCCAACAGGAAGTTGCAAGAGGATCACCCAAAGCAGAGCTGCTATATAGCTCCTCCCCTCACATATCATATCCAGTCATTCGACCGAAACAAGACAAGAAAGGAGAAACCATAGGGTGCAGTGGTGACTGGAGTTTTAATTAAAATTTAGATCTGCCTTAAAAAAAGACAGGGCGGGCCGTGGACTGAATACACTACAAGAGAAATAAATTTATCAGGTAAGCATAAATTATGTTTTCTCTTTTTAAGTGTATTCAGTCCACAGGTCATCCATTACTTATGGGATACCAATACCAAAGCTAAAGTACACGGATTATGGGAGGGACAAGGCAGGAACTTAAACAGAAGGAACCACTGCCTGTAGAACCTTTCTCCCAAAAACAGCCTCCGAAGAAGCAAAAGTGTCAAATTTGTAAAATTTTGAAAAGGTGTGAAGCGAAGACCAAGTCGCAGCCTTGCAAATCTGTTCAACAGAGGCCTCATTCTTAAAGGCCCAGGTGGAAGCCACAGCTCTAGTGGAATGAGCTGTGATTCTTTCAGGGGGCTGCTGTCCAGCAGTCTCATAGGCTAAACGTATTATGCTACGAAGCCAAAAGGAGAGAGAGGTTGTCGAAGCTTTTTGACCTCTCCTCTGTCCAGAGTAAACGACAAACAGGGAAGAAGTTTGACGAAAATCTTTAGTTGCCTGTAAATAGAACTTCAGGGCACGGACTACGTCCAGATTATGCAAAAGTCGTTCCTTCTTTGAAGAAGGATTAGGACATAATGATGGAACAACAATCTCCTGATTGATATTCCTGTTAGAAACTACCTTAGGTAAAAACCCAGGTTTAGTACGCAGAACTACCTTGTCTGAATGGAAAATTAGATAAGGAGAATCACAATGTAAGGCAGATAACTCAGAGACTCTTCGAGCCGAGGAAATAGCCATCAAAAACAGAACTTTCCAAGATAAAAGCTTAATATCAATGGAATGAAGGGGTTCAAACGGAACACCTTGAAGAACTTTAAGAACCAAGTTTAAACTCCATGGCGGAGCAACAGTTTTAAACACAGGCTTAATCCTGGTCAAAGCCTGACAAAAAGCCTGGACGTCTGGAACTTCTGCCAGACGTTTGTGTAAAAGAATAGACAGAGCAGAAATCTGTCCCTTTAACGAACTAGCAGATAAGCCCTTTTCTAAACCCGCTTGTAGAAAGGACAATATCCTAGGAATCCTAACCTTACTCCATGAGTAACTCTTGGATTCGCACCAATATAAATATTTACGCCATATCTTATGGTAAATTTTTCTGGTAACAGGCTTCCGTGCCTGTATTAAGGTATCAACAACTGACTCTGAGAAGCCACGCTTTGATAGGATCAAGCGTTCAATCTCCATGCAGTCAGTTTCAGATAAATTAGATTTGGATGGTTGAAAGGACCTTGTATTAGAAGGTCCTGCCTCAGTGGCAGAGACCATGGTGGACAGGACGACATGTCCACTAGATCTGCATACCAGGTCCTGCGTGGCCACGCAGGCGCCATCAGAATCACCAATGCTCTCTCCTGTTTGATCTTGGCAATCAGTCGAGGCAGCAACGGAAACGGTGGGAACACATAAGCCATGTTGAAATCCCAAGGGGCTGCTAGGGCATCTATCAGTGCCGCTCCCGGGTCTCTGGACCTGGATCCGTAAAGAGGAAGCTTGGCGTTCTGGCGAAACGCCATGAGATCCAGTCCTGGTTTGCCCCAACGATGAATCAGTTGAGCGAACACCTCCGGATGAAGTTTCCACTCCCCTGGATGAAAAGTCTGGCGACTTAGAAAGTCCGCCTCCCAGTTCTCCACGCCTGGGATGTGGATCGCTGACAGGTGGCAAGAGTGAGCCTCTGCCCAGCGAATTATCTTTGAGACTTCTAACATCGCTAGGGAACTCCTGGTTCCCCCTTGATGGTTGATGTAAGCCACAGTCGTGATGTTGTCCGACTGAAATCTGATGAACCTCAGTGTTGCTAACTGAGGCCAAGCTAGAAGAGCATTGAATATTGCTCCTAACTCCAGAATATTTATTGGGAGGAGTTTCTCCTCCTGAGTCCACGATCCCTGAGCCTTCAGGGAGTTCCAGACTGCGCCCCAACCTAGAAGGCTGGCATCTGTTGTTACAATCGTCCAATCTGGCCTGCGAAAGGTCATGCCCTTGGACAGATGGGCCCGAGAAAGCCACAAGAGAAGAGAATCTCTGGTCTCTCGATCCAGATTTAGTAGAGGGGACAAATCTGAGTAATCCCCTTTCCACTGACTTAGCATGCATAATTGCAGCGGTCTAAGATGCAGGCGCGCAAATGGCACTATGTCCATTGCCGCTACCATTAAGCCGATTACTTCCATGCACTGAGCCACTGACGGGCGTGGAATGGAATGAAGGACACGGCAAGCATTTAGAAGTTTTGATAACCTGGACTCCGTCAGGTAAATTTTCATCTCTACAGAATCTACAAGAGTCCCTAGGAAGGAGACCCTTGTGAGTGGTGATAGATAACTCTTTTCCGCGTTCACTTTCCACCCATGCGACCTCAGAAATGCCAGAACTATCTCTGTATGAGACTTGGCAATTTGAAAGCTTGACGCCTGTATCAGGATGTCGTCTAGATACGGAGCTACCGCTATGCCTCGCGGTCTTAGAACCTCCAGAAGTGAGCCCAGAACCTTTGTAAAGATTCTCGGGGCCGTAGCTAACCCAAAGGGGAGAGCTACAAACTGGTAATGCCTGTCTAGAAAGGCAAATCTTAGGTACCGATAATGATCTTTGTGAATCGGTATGTGAAGGTAGGCATCCTTTAAGTCCACTGTGGTCATGTACTGACCCTCTTGGATCATGGGTAGGATGGTTCGAATAGTTTCCATTTTGAATGATGGAACTCTTAGGAATTTGTTTAAGATCTTTAAGTCCAAGATTGGTCTGAAGGTTCCCTCTTTCTTGGGAACTACAAACAAATTTGAGTAAAATCCTTGCCCTTGTTCCGTCCGCGGAACTGGGTGGATCACCCCCATTACTAGGAGGTCTTGTACACAGCGTAGAAATGCCTCTTTCTTTATTTGGTTTGCTGATAACCTTGAAAGATGAAATCTCCCTTGTGGAGGAGAAGCTTTGAAGTCCAGAAGATATCCCTGAGATATGATCTCCAACGCCCAGGGATCCTGGACATCTCTTGCCCACGCCTGGGCGAAGAGAGAAAGTCTGCCCCCTACTAGATCCGTTTCCGGATAGGGGGCCATCCCTTCATGCTGTCTTAGGGGCAGTAGTAGGTTTTCTGACCTGCTTGCCCTTATTCCAGGACTGGTTAGTTTTCCAGGCCTGTCTGTAACGAGCAACAGTTCATTCCGGTTTTGGAGCGGAGGAAGTTGATGCTGCTCCTGCCTTGAAGTTTCGAAAGGCACGAAAATTAGATTGTTTGGCCTTTGATTTGGCCCTGTCCTGAGGAAGAGTATGACCCTTACCTCCAGTAATGTCAGCGATAATTTCTTTCAAGCCGGGCCCGAATAAGGTTTGCCCCTTGAAAGGAATATTAAGCAATTTAGATTTAGAAGTCACGTCAGCTGACCAGGATTTAAGCCATAGCGCTCTGCGCGCCTGGATGGCGAATCCGGAGTTATTAGCCGTTAGTTTAGTTAAATGTACAATGGCATCAGAAACAAATGCATTAGCTAGCTTAAGTGCTTTAAGCTTGTCCATAATTTCATCCAATGGAGCTGAGTGGATGGCCTCTTCTAGAGACTCAAACCAGAATGCCGCAGCAGCAGTGACAGGTGCAATGCATGCAAGGGGCTGTAAGATAAAACCTTGTTGAACAAACATTTTCTTAAGGTAACCTAATTTTTTATCCATTGGATCCGAAAAAGCACAACTATCCTCCACCGGGATAGTGGTACGCTTAGCTAAAGTAGAAACTGCTCCCTCCACCTTAGGGACCGTCTGCCATAAGTCCCGTGTAGTGGCTTCTATTGGAAACATTTTCCTAAATATAGGAGGTGGGGAAAAGGGCACACCGGGTCTATCCCACTCCTTGCTAATAATTTCTGTAAGCCTTTTAGGTATAGGAAAAAAGTCAGTACACACCAGCACCGCATAGTATCTATCCAGCCTACATAATTTCTCTGGAATTGCAACTGTGTTACAGTCATTCAGAGCCGCTAAAACCTCCCCTAGCAATACACGGAGGTTCTCAAGCTTAAATTTAAAATTAGAGATCTCTGAATCCGGTTTCCCTGGATCAGATCCGTCACCCACAGAATGAAGCTCTCCGTCCTCATGTTCTGCAAACTGTGACGCAGTATCGGACATGGCTCTCACAGCACCAGCGCGCTCTGTCCTTATCCCAGAGCAATCGCGCTTGCCTCTTAATTCTGGCAATTTAGATAATACTTCTGTCAGGGTATTATTCATAATAGTAGCCATGTCTTGTAAAGTGATTTGTATGGGTGTCTCTGATGTACTTGGCGCCACAATATCACGCGCCTCCTGAGCGGGAGGCGAAGGTACTGACACGTGAGGAGAGTTAGTCGGCATAACTTCCCCCTCGTTGTCTGGTGATAATTCCTTTACAGATAAAGACTGACCTTTATTATTTAAAGTGAAATCAATACATTTAGTACACATATTTCTATGGGGCTCCACACTGGCCTTCAAACATAGTGAACAAACAGATT